>NC_056731.1:575216180-575408680 GCF_019279795.1 Protopterus annectens | reverse complement strand
GATGTAGTTCAGCAGCCTCCAATTACACTCTGTACTCAACCCCTAGCGGGAAAAAAATTAAGTTGTCACAATGAAAATGTACCTGTTACATAACAATGCTTAACTTAAAACATCGCTATCACACTGACAGAACTTTCTGCAAGACAGTAAGCACTAGCCCACCACTATTCCCATGGTGAAATGTATGAAAATGTACAGCCATATACTTTAATGTGTCTTACTACTGATATCCCTCACATGTTGTAACAGACTAGGTTATATATGGTGCATACCCCTCCCTCATAGACTAACTTACAAGGGCATATAACAGTGTTACATACACTGACCTCTGGACTGTACAAGATCACACATATTTTGTCCAGCTGCAGCCCACATACATATGGACCCTACCCCACAATATGTGGGAGTACACAGCAGCACTGGAATGATGGCAGGAATATCACCACTACATAATGATAGGCCACTACATAACAACCTCTTACTGCATGACATATGGACAAAGCCTGGTATATACGTGGAGGACAGGCTGGAACACAGGGCCATATTTGCAATATTGTTGTTATACACTGTGAAAGTTGCTGGTGTTACAGGATTGGTTGCAACATACCCTTATTCAGGAATATGAAGTCAAAAACACAAATGGATGTAGCCATGTACTGATAGCACTCAACAGAGACAATGTCACTGATATATCAGAGACAAGACCTGTGTGGTGAACAGACAAAGCATAACAGCCAATCCTCTGGCCATCATATGGATAGGCCCACAGTTGAGAACTATGCAGACAGACTGCATGCACGCTAAACTAGCATGTACACACAAACCCTGTAAAACTAGCAGTATACAATGCATATAACAACACTACTCACACTGTCAGTAGGTCTGGAACCTTATACAAATATGTGGTTGGCCTGTGTCTGCAAGTCCTGTTGTAAAAGGTATTGCTACCTGCGGTCTGTAACACTGCTGCCCACACACAGGAAGGATGTCTTCCATACAGGAAAGGTAAAGGGACAATGCCCATTTGATGTAGTAATTTATAGTAGTGGGTTGCCATGACAGTGGTAATTGGAAGTACTACACAGCTGGCTGCATGCAGTTAGCAAGGGGCGAACACTGATTAGTGCAGAGGCCATCACATGATCATGTTTATCACCTACAAAAGCCATGCTGCAATCTATTCAAAACAGGTCAATCCCTGTAGTGGAGAGACAGAGAGAGAGAAAGAGAAACAAGCAGGAAAAAAATATCTAAACCAACTAAACTGGAAACCAACCCTATATAACACAGGGGACACATAAAAGTGTACTCAGAAGAGAGGACAATACTACAACAGGTATGTGAAACATATATGCATGTAATTGAATGTAGTACTGGGTCTATAATAATGGGATAGATGATGTAGAAAGATTTATTTGTGCCATCAGGAGTATAATGATGTCCTGCTGAACAACTGCTATGGACATAGCATCTGGCTCTGTGGGCAGTGGGCCATACCTGTCAACTGTGCAGATCAGCACTGAATGACAAGATGTAAGCCATTATAGTGTGTTCTGTATGTCAAGACATGTATATTAGTGTGCCAAATAGCTGGTGGTGGAAGTAATGCCGTTATGATAGACACATAGGTTTCAGACCCCACCACTTGCAGGACAGTCATGTTAACATGAAATGTAGCATGCACAAATGCCATAGGTGTGTAATATGCTTAACTGCAATATGTCCCTATATACACCCCCCTAATGTTAGGCTGTGTCCACATGTGACACCTGTCTGTTTTGTAGCAAGGCAGAACAGTGCAGCTGTGGGGAAGGAGAGTTAGAGAGCTTTTACCTGATGTTTGAATGCACTATATATACAGTAGTAAGTGGGTGCAAAATGGACAGTTATGTCTGGTGTGGAATCCATGTTGGGAACACATTGCCCTTGTTTGTGAAGGCGGGATTGGTATGTTGGGGAAGGATAGTAGGTATATTTGGGGAGGTAGGTTTGATTGGAAGACAGACAAGTAAGCATACAGGGGTGGTATATGACACATGTGGTGGGTAAACACCTTGGATGGGGAGTGGTGTTTGGAATGTGGAAGCCCATGAGCCCACATATGGAAACAATGGGACCAAGGTCCGCACCCATGGGCAGTGACAACTGCACCTTCATGGCCTTGAAAGTGCCTGGGCTGGGGGCTGAGCAGGAGGAGCATGCGGACCTTGTGATTGTGTACTGAGGGCCTCAAGGTGGTGTAGCATATCCCCCAAGTCTCTGTGGAGCTCCCTATGCACCAGATCCTGGACCTGACTTCAGATGACATGATCATGTATGTGTGCGCTCCTGGGCAGGGGACGAACACCATCCCCTGAGGTCGTTCCACTTGAAGGTAGTGCAGGACCAGCAGATGATGAGGTCCCGGGATGGGTCCCAGATGTGCTGTGGCCTGGTAACATGGCCAGATGAGGTGGGAGAGGTGGTTCTGCTGGAAACTGTCTTCCCAAACATACTATTGTGTCACAGTTATAGAACATATGTGGGTAGTAATAGTACACACATTCCAGGATTATGTCTAACAGCATGCATAGATATCTTCATTAACACAAAACACCAGATTTGGAGCAGTCACATAGTAAACAAAACACATGCATATACGGAACTATAGTGGCCATTACAATGGCATGCAGGTGATATTGTTTGCAACAGGCCACCAGTGATAGTATTTCAACATGGAACATGACTAGAAACACATTGCACAAATTGTTATACAATACGATATATGTCCCAACAGTAGATTTGCTGTAAACATGCTCGTTGAGTTGTGTGTTCAGATTATTGTTGTAGATATGGTGGTGGGGAGAAAGAGATGTGTATTAACAACTATTATATCCTTGCAGTATGAGGTCCTCAGACCTTTTTTCCTCTTTGTCTTTCAGACACAATGTCATGGGAGTGCTTGCCAGTTTACTCCCCCCAGGAGAATGAGCACTACCAGACCCTGTTTGGATGTGCAGCCCATGATCTGCAGGAGAGGACCACCCTGTGGAATGAGCTTGTCCACAGGGTACATGATGTCGGCCTGCATAACTGCAGTTATGAGCAGGAGCAGGTCAGAAATCAGTGCACTGACCTACTCCACCATGCCCGTCAGTGTGCTGCTGCAGTTAGGAGGGACTAGCTAGCCACAGGGGGGGTCATGCCATCCAGCCCCCCCGACACCTGCTGAGGAGCTTCTCACCAGCCTCAGGGCACCTGCCCACCTGCAAACACAAGACACTGCAGAGAGCATTGTGGAGGTGGGTGCTACCCACACAATGGATGAGGAGTGTGCTGGTAAGGCCACAGGGCACATCAGTAGAAAACTGTTGCTTATCCATCTACATCTGTAGAGTTTAATCATGCATATGTCAGATAAAATATATATGGTCTGTTGCTGAGCTATAGTAATAAATGGATGTACATAATATGTAGTATTGTGGATTTGTACTGTTGATGTGCTGTAATGCTGCTCCCACCCTGTACCAATGCCAGAGGTCTGGCTACTGACATCACATCTCTCACACAACTATGTAGGTCCCTTTGGTATACCTCTGGGGCAGAGCCTGTAGCTGGTGAGTATGGTGTTGTTTGTTCAGGTTTGCCAATACACCAGCCATGTTATGGCCATGGTATTTGCCATGCACACATTTAACACACCTACCCATAATGCATGCTGTACATGTTCACTTATTGCTGCTGTGAACTGTACTGCATCACAGTGGTCACCATGGTGGCATATCTGAAGGGTATGTAAGAGTCCTGCAATATAACTAACAACCTGTCATTGCAAGATGTGTGAACAGAGATGAACATAATGGTGGGACAAATGGCCTACAGTAGGAACATGTCTGAAACATCACCCTTATGCAGTGCTACAACACTGTATATACCACTATTACAATGGCATCTGTTACAGATCTACACAATGGCATATCAAAATACCACATTCCCCAACCCTTACAACCTGTAATGTTGTCCTAACATGAGCAATGAATGTGTAATATGGAATCCTATGTTAGGGCAGAAAATATGGGGAATACATACATTAACAAACACTGGAAGCATATGTGTGCATACACTCCAAATAACATATTGTGGAAGCAGCTTTTCAGGTACTGACAGCATTCACTCTTCATGAGTATGGACCTTTCAGCAAGTACAGGTCCTCAATGTCACACCAAGAAATGGTCTGCTGTCCAAACCATTTGTCCATTAAATGTGCCCACTTACCTGCAACAAAGGCAGCCATGGCTTGCACACATCTTACAAGCCATGGAATGGATCCCATGCCCAACAGGTAGCAAGCGGGAGTGTGACATGTAGCCTTATCTCACCACTGCATATACCATGGCAAATGGTACAGACAGTCATGTATGTGGCGAGGAAGTATGGGACAAGATTAATGTAGAAAATAAACAGATGGCCATCCAAGACAGATGATGGCATATGTTGCAAACTGGTCATGCAGGCTGCCTAGTAACATGCCACAACACTAAGGGAGTTGCAGGAATATCTAGCAAGTACTGGCTGTGCAGTACCTGTGTCAACAATCACCTGGACTCTGCATAAGTGTGGCCCATGGATTAGGGTAATCAGATGGGACAGTTGTTCCACAGGAAATATCAGCCAGGGCTCTCTGCAGGTAGTGTATGCATAACATCAAAAGGCCCCAAAGGCATGTGCTGCAATGTGTACTGGTATACCAAGACCAAGTTTGAAACCTACAGGCAGTATCAATTAAGATACATGTGCTGCACAAGCAACACCTCACCCCACCATCCCCATCTGTACCTTGCTGGTGCCAGTGTACACCTGTATGTTTGTCATTCATTAGCAGGGACTAGGCAGGTACACATGGTGTTCAGAATTTGGGATACTGCAAAATGACACACGTGTAGCCCATAGTTGTCAAGCATCTGAAAAAAGGCTGAGGATGGGGAGGGGGTGTCATCCTGAAACACAACAGTGAACTGGACCAGACATCCAAAGCTTGATAAGAATGGCTGTATCTGCACACAGTCAAGCTCATGAATTGTGGCAGACATAACCCTGACTCCACAGCAATAGTGATGGCACTGTGTGACCTCCAAGGGCTGTGCACATGAGTTGACCTTACAATCATGCAGAGTTGGGAGACATTTGTAGGGCAGAGTGACCAAATACTGGCAAATGCAGATGGCCCATGCCCCTTCCAGGAATAGTGACTGCTGTAGTACACTTAACAGTTGGTGCAACAAACCATCATGATAAGGGTGTGCACACCTATGTACCCAGAAATTATATGCATCTCAATCAGCATCTGCACAACTAACACATTTGTTTGATACTGCATTTGATTGCACAGGTCATATGTCACATATCAAGTTTGTGTAATGTTAACATATGCAGAATATGGCCCCATGGCATATCAGGGAAGAGGGTGCCATGTTAATATGAGTGTGTACACTCCTCCTAGCCACAGTAAGGTTTGAAGGTTGTCAGTGTAAGTGTAATTTATTGACGATACATGCATTGTTGATGATGAGATCTGTAAATCAGACATCAGGCATTCACTAATGACATCTGTCCACATATTATACCAGCTATGTGTCGGAAAAACACATAGGGGTTGTGAGCAGAAGAGAAAACATAACTGACACACATATATACATTCAGCAATGGTGTGTACACCTGTGAGGTATGGTGCACAGTACATGCCAGGGTGCTGAACAGGTGCACAGCAATACTGTATACATGGGTGCAGTGTGTTCCAGGAGAAGGGGAATCACCTACTAACACAACCCATGAATTACACAGATGTATCACCTACTAACACAACCCATGCATTACACAGATGTATAATGTCTTTAACAGGGATTGACTATAGGTGAGGGACAGTTGGCAGGTGGTGGCATGGGACAGGACAGTATGGTGTCTATGGCATGTGTGTCTGGATACAAGCAACCATAGTTGGATGTCCGGTGGGGTACCACACAGGCAGATGTACAGGGGTGCTTGTAGGAGGGCTGCTGGTCATCATGCCCAGGCAGAAGTGCCACATCTGATGCCACCAGATGCATGTTTCAGGACATCATGTAGTCACAGGCATGTATGGAATGGTATACCAGACAGGGTCTGAGGCTGTAGAGGGCTACTCATTCTTCTGTTATTGGCATCATCAGTGATCTTGCAGGTGCCCACCTTTATTTTGCAGAGGTCATGGATAGATGGTTGGATGAGACGGTGGGAATCCTCAACCTTGGAATGTCTGTGCTTGAGCATATGGTGGGAGCAGTGTGATGGCCACATGGACATAGGCCAGCAACACCAATAGGTGGAGGTCAGTGTGGATGCGCAAGAAGTCAGAGCCACTCCCATAGTGGCAGTACCAGCCCCAGCACTGCAGGGGGGTGCTGTCCACAACACAGCAGGCCACATGCATGTGGTCCTGGCCGGTCCCAAGAGGGACCTGGATCCAGCGGATATATGTCATCATCACGGGAGAGTACATATCATGGCTTGCACCTGGTGGTGCCCATGGAACCCCAGGCAGGCACAGTTCTCGTGTCCATGGCCAGAGATGGTGAACTGTGCACCTTGCCAGGTACAGTCTGCAGCTGTCCAACAGACCCCCGTATAGGGCAGTGACATGGCAGACCTGTGTGCATGCATACACACACACATCACCAACACAGCTAGGGCAACCCCATACCTAACACACCACATCACAACAGCCAAGTTAATTTTGAAACCCCCTCACACACACACACACACAGGATGTCAAATGTATGGCTCAGCCTAGGTCTCTGGCAAACAAACAACATACCACGTGCATATGATGATACCGGTGCCACATCCCTGTCATCCATAATATCGATGCAGGGACAGGCTAATATGGTTCTGATGCACAGAGTGACTGCACTACGGTGTACCAGTGTAATGCTGTGTAACATGTTTTCAGCACTAAAATTTAATGCTTACATGTCAGGAAGTGTAGCTGTCCAGCCATGATGCATTATAGCTGTTATTAACACTGAGTGATTGTGGTCTCCATAATGTATTCCGTTTGTGTTGTAGATATCAATGTGTCAGCAGGATGTTGGTCTGCTGTTGTTTCCTACAAAGGGTATGGCACTGTGGTGACAACTTGACTGTGCCTTATCCTGGGTACAGCTGAACACGTCACAGGTCTGTATAACATTTACTGCATGTGCCATATGCCTGATAGGTCTGGGGGTGTATACAGGTGAGTGCATGGTGGCTGATGTCAGCAGCCCTTCTACAGTGGACAGTGGTAAGTATACTGGGTGAGAGAGGCTTTGTTGTTGATGCAATACACAGAGAATACTGTACACATGGATGTATGTACTTGTGCAAGGAACCCATTTTAGCCTATGTAATTCCACCAAGACAGAATAGGCACAACAAAATATTGGGAAATAAACAGTCTGCTAGTTTAATGTCATTGACGATGGTACTGGCAGGGTATACATTCCCTTTCCCAATGTAGTGCAATCCACACCTCAGTAAACATAGGTGTGCTGGTGTGGGTGGCACAGCCCTACCCTTTGGAGGATGTGAGGTGGTGTAGAACCGCAAATAGTGTGATTGACAACTACTTAACCTGTTAACATGAACTGTACAGTATTACAGCCAGCTAAGTGGGGGATACATTCAACAATAACTGCAATGATGGTTGCTGTGTCTTCAAGAGCCACACCCAGCTATATATACAAACTCCAGTATTGCTGTACAGCTATACAGTGGGGAAGAGGGCATTTACACATCTACTACTAGTTGTGATGGAATGAATTTCCACAGGATGATACCTGTGAAATTTTAGCATTTTCCAGGCAGTTCTTGGACAGAGTACTGAAGTAGATCCCTTCACATACACACACACTCTTACTTGGCAACACTGGGACTAGAACCCCTTCCTATGTATGTAGTGCTACTGATGTGTGTGGCCTTAATTGCACACATCACACAGCTTTTAGGATAAGGTGTGTTCCAGGTTACATGTTAAGTGAAGAACATCACCAGGCCCTGTACAGTACGGTAATGGGGGATGTGCTGGTTGATTATGAATAATGCATAGTGTGACATACTGTCATATACACCTTAACAAACACATAACAGTCATATACACATCTGAGAGACCTGGGCTGATCAGTGCTAACTACCTTGTCAGTGTGTCCATTCTGTTACAGATAAGTTGCACACAGCACATGCATCCCTGGGTCAGATAGTATTATCAGTTACATGTATGGTTGATGGTGGCAGTGGTCCCCATACAGTGGAACATGGGACATGTACTGGGGGTACCATGGTGTAAAGACAGTATACCCAGCACCCACACCCCACAATGGATATTGTACTCACTGAAACCCATGATAATAATCTGACATACCCACCATTACACATTGACCAGGACTGCAATATATCCCCTTGTCTCTCTCAAGAGTGCTACTACAGAGATATGCATCTACTGCACATGCCACAAGGATAGTATGGTGATGCATTGTCATGGCTCTCCTACTGTCAGCAACATTACTATCCCTAATACTGTGTGACAAGGTGTATTGTATTAGGAGAATGTAGCCTCAGAATGCTGTATCCTACAAATATACACACATGCACACATACACACACTTGCCAGAACTCAGAGGGTATCCCATGCCTATCAACCAGTTTGCACAACAGTGTTGTGCTGGTACTGCAAGCTCCAGGTATCCCATAGGGTGGAGAGTGTAACAAGGTACATGTAATGTCCATTACGGCAGTAGCCATATCTAACTATGGCAATGGGGGGTGCGGTGGGTGTGAAGGGCCTCAGGGTATTATCAACTACAGGTCTACAAACACACAGACACGGTTATTCTCAGTAATGCACACGTACACATTTGTCAGTTCTGGGGTCCATAGTTGCAGGTGTTCATAGGTGTGTACCAGGATATTGTTCATGGAGAGATGGGAAGAGTAGGGGATGTGTGTACAGTGGTATCATAGGTTCATAGGTAGGTACTAGGCTATCTGCCCGAAGGCATTTATAAGCCTAGCCAGAATGTGTTGGCTTTTGCTGCCCCCTTAGATTAGTTCACTGTGCATCTGTCCAGCAGATCCACTGAAGTGATCCCCGGGGTAAACTTTCTGTTTCCCATCCACTCGTCAAGGTTTCTCTTGAAGAGTGCTAGTGAGGAGCTCTGCCTAATGTAGATTGGAATCTTGTTCCAAAGCATGGGAAGTCTCTGGGACAGGAATATATCCCTCCAGCATGTCCTATTTATTGTTGTGGTAAGGTT
Source organism: Protopterus annectens (assembly GCF_019279795.1). NCBI lineage: Eukaryota > Metazoa > Chordata > Ceratodontiformes > Protopteridae > Protopterus > Protopterus annectens. The sequence continues at coordinate 575,399,375 of NC_056731.1, read as the reverse complement.
TAGATCCAGAGATCACCTCTGAGCAGGTGTTATGCAACAGATTACAGCTGGAGTTTCTTCAGTCGAGCTGCATAGGGCATCTGTTTGAGGCCAGTGATCCTCTTGGTGAGGTACTTTTGTGGTCTTTCCAGCTGTTGCAGGTGTCTTACAAGGTACATCCCAAATAGGGCATTGTACTCTACGATGGGTCTGATGAGTGATGAGTAGAGGGGCACAATGACCTCTTTTGATCTGGATGCAAACCCTTTTGTGATTAGGTGGGCCACATAGAAGAATTTTCTAACCACTTTGGCAATCTGATTATCAAAGGAGAGATTACTATCGACTTGGGTCCACAGATCCCTTATTACATTTCCTGTATTTAGGGGACTACTACCTATGTGGTAGTTTGTGGGTACTTTGTTATTTCCAAAGGGAATAACTATGCACTTTTTGGCATTTAGCTTGAGGCCATGATTTTGACACCAGGTATCCATCTCATTGAGACCCTTTTGAAGGATGTCAGTGTCAGCCGGTGAGTCAATATTAGCCCCTCGTTTGCAGTCATCTGCGAACTTGGTCAGCCATAGTCCTCCAGTGCTTGTCTGTACCTCTGAGAAGTATATGCCAAACAGGAGGGGTCCTAGGACTGAGCCCTGGGGAATGCCACTTGCAACTGGTTTAGAGTCATACCTAGCTCCCACAACTCTCACCATGTGGGATCTGTCTGTGAGCCAATTGGCAACCCATCTTGTGACATAGGGGTTTATGTTCAGGCTGGTGAGCTTGTCTATCATACCAGAATGGGGAATGGTGTTGAAGGCCTTTGCGAGGTCTAGGTAGGCTGTGTATACCACCATTCCCTCATCTATAGCCTTGGTAACTGTCTCAAAGATGTCCACCATGTTTAGGAGTCATGATCTGCCCTTAACAAAGCTGAACTGGGTAGGGTCCAGTGTTTGAAGGTTCCCAATGTCTCTGTTAATGAGTTTCATGATGATGCGCTCCATAGCCTTGCAGACAGGCTTATAGGGCAATAGTTCCCAGGGTCTGTTGTGGCTCCGTCTTTGTGGAGCAGAATAACTGTTGCTGTGCAACACTCTATGGGTACGTAGCTTGTGAAGAGGCTGAGTTTGAACAGTGTGTTTAGGTGAGGGGTTAATTTGTCTTTGAGCTCGTGTAGGACACAGCCTGGGACGCTGTCTGGTCCCATTGATGCTGTGTTTTTGGCTTTGGAGAGGGCTATTTTAACCTGAGTGTCTGTGATTTCAGGGGCTTTATATTCTTCTGGTATGGTTATGGGCCCTTTTGGGAGTGAGAGGGGGGGTGGAGTTTGCACTGAACCTGTCTGCCAGGATGTTAGCAATATAGGTTGGTTCAGTGTATTTTGTGCCATTCTGCACTAACTCCGAGCAGATCTGAGCATTGCCACTTAGATTCTTGACATAGCTAAAGAATGCCTTGTGGTTATCTTTGGAGTCCTTGGCAAGTTTTCTTTCAAAGCTCGCCTTGGATGATTTTATGAGGGATGGTAGTTTCTTGCTGATACTGATCAGGGATGTCTTCCCTTCTTGGGATTTTACTCTTTTCTGTACTAGTTTCCTCCTTCTATTGTATAGCTTGTTTATGGCAGGGGTCCACCGGACTGTTTTTCCTTTCGTGGAGGAGTGAGTCTTGGTTTTGCTTGGGATAGCACAATCCATGCATTTTTATAGGTGCCCGTAGAATGCATTAGTAAAGGATTTTGCAGCTTTGGCAGCATTATACTTTAGCATGGGGACTTTGAAACTTTCCACCTCCCTCTTAAGTAACGTGAAATTTGCTTTTGAAATGTTTTTCAAGGTGGTTTCCTTGTCCGGGGGTGGGGGCGGAATGTGGATATCCAAAGTGATTTGTTTATGGCCAGATCTAACCGGCACAGGGTTGACCTCTGGTGTGAAACACTGGTCGCCCATGTTGGTGATGACCAGGTCCAATATGTTGTCACCTCTGGTGGGAGTGTTGATCAGTTGTTCCAGGGCATTTGAGTTTATAAATTCTAGGAAATGTTGGGCAAGAGATTTAGTACTTGAGTAGTTCTCCCAGTTAATGTTTGGGTAGTTGAAACCACCCAATATTAGGGTGTTTGGTAGGGCCTTTATATGCCACCTGCCATTTGTCAGCAGGCCATCCACGGGGGTGATCCTCAGGGTGAGAGTTGATGGAACATCCAATTATCTGGTTGCCTCTTGCAGAGGGCTAGTGAGGTGCTCCAGTTGACATGTATTACATAACATGGTCAGTGTCTGTCTTGGAGACCTGGACCCAAGCATGTTGTGTTGACTGTGGTAGTGTAGTTGAGGTATCCATACAGGGTGTGGATCCTAGCTGTGGTATTCTTAACACAGCTGGGCAGATATGTCAGTGTCACTCCATCTTGGCTGCTTACAGGCAATCTATGCTTGAGTCCTGACATCAGCACATGTGTACAGAGGACAGACAGACATCAGCTAACCAACTGGTTATGCAGTAGGATGACTGTGTTGACAGAGAGATGTCTGACACTGATAGTTATGCCATTACTACATGACAGCAGCCCTCAATGACATGTCCTATACACACAGCAGTCTACAGTCAATATCCATGTCAGATCAATATCCAGTAGGAAATACTTAATGACACACAACTCACACACCAAGAACATGACGGTGAGGACTCAAAGTCCATCTTTGCATGCAGGGGTGTTTGGGTCCAGTACTACAATCTGCAATCTACTCTTATTTGTGAAAGCACTGTCAACAGTAATACGGTAATGATACACTACATGGTAGTGTGACTGCATATAACTTGGAATACTACCCATGTATGCAACACATTCAAATGGAAAAGAGTGTTGTACAAGCTATATATACTCAGGTGTCCCAGACACTAGACTCATACCCCTTGCTACTGTAATGACAGCACATAGACACATGCAATGTACATAGAATTAAATACAGTTATTAAAAGTGTCATTATGCTGCTATTTTCCCAGACTAGAATGTGATCAGGCTGCTCATACAAGCCTTAACCCCTGTGTATCCAACAACCCTTGCTTTGCCTAGCAACAGAATAAACAGGCTTTGCTGGTCTTTTTTTTTTTTCAATACTCATTTTTATTGTTTTGCCAAACCATTATACATTTCACACACTATTTACATTATGTACAATATTGCTTCCAATGTTTTAGTTCCATTTTGAATTTCCCTATAATACATTAAGAATAAATATCATTTTAACCAAGTACAGGAAATTAAGATCACAAAAAAATAAACATAAAAGCATCTACAATAGACAATTATAAACCAACTCAAGCCAATAATTTGTATTATTTCTACATTTTCTATCTAATCCAAGAATGTGTTGGTATACATACAGAATGTCCTGACGGAAAGTGGATAGGAACTGCTACGCCAAAATAATATTAAAGATTTGTTCCCAAATTTTTGTGCTGTTTATACTTTTCTTATTATTTCTAATTAACAATTTGTCGCTAATATATGTAATCGCTAACAGCCTGAAATTTTGCACGACACCTGTGCTGGGTTCAACCAATTTGTGGCTATATATAATTTCATTAGTAAACTAATATTCATAATTACAATCTTTTTGTTTTGTCCAAATTCTCGATTGGAATATGTAAAATCAAAATTCCCAGGAGAGTGTTGAGTTTTGGTAACCCATTTTTGTAGTTGTAACTTTAAAGAATTCCATAATTTATAAATGCACTTGCAACTCCAGAACATGTGTAACAGGTCTGCTGTCTGATCTACACACTGTGGACATTTAGGTGACTTTTTTGAATCAAATTTATGAAGTGTAAGATGGGTATAATATGCATTGTTAAATATCATCAATTGAGTAAAGACCAGTTTTTGAAGTGATACGGATTTTAATGTTAAGTTAAACGCCTCTACTATTTTACTGTCGTCTAGGGATGGCAATTTCTCTCTCCAGTATTTGGATAACAGAATATGATTATTATATTTTCTCTCTTTTGCCATTTTATACACTGCGGATATATATTTTCTATCTTGTTGCAATGCTTCCCACAGATGACCTGAAATAACTAGTTCCTCTTTATTTATTTCAGAACTGGTAAAATAATTTATGGCCAAATCTTTTAACTGCCTCATTATAATTAAATAAGAGATGGGAAGATTCATCTCTTTTAAGATATCATCTGCAGCTACTCCTAGGAAGGGGTATAAATCCCTTACAGTTAATTCCTTAATAAAATGGATATTTCTTTAAGTCTATCAGTTGATTACCAATAGTTATATTAGGATTTCCATCAAACGGTTGAAACATCATCATATATTTTAAAAGGTTCAAGGAGGCAAACAGAGTTTGAGTCGCCACTGCCCATACCTTGATGTGTTCCATTAACTCATATTTACTCAATGTTTTTATATTCAAAAATGGTACAGCTTTAACATTAATTCTCTTCCCTTTTATATGTTTATAATTTAGCAGTACCCATTTGGGTATCCATTTTCTATTTTCACTATCCAAGTAAGACACCCTTAAAATCCTATTGGCCTGAATCACTGTATAATACATCTCAAAATCTGGTAAATCCAACCCCCCCATGTTTTAGGAGCCATCAGTTTTCATAGGATATTCTCGTTTTCTGGGTTCCCACAGAAATTTCCCCAGTCCTATCTGAAATTGCTTGAAAAGGATTTCGTGATTTTATGTTGTGCTGCTCTAAAATATATAGCATTCTGGGAGAGCGTTCATTTTATTATCGCTGCTCTTGCCATCATCGGTAGCTTCAACTTACTCCATCTTTTCAAATCCATTGTTATTCGGTCTCCAGTTGCCTTAATATTGTTGATAAAAATTCTCTATTTTCAGTTGAAAAGTCAATCCCCAAATATTTTATTCTTTCTTCTGTCCTTATTCGTCCTATCAATGGTAGCATTGAAAAAGGTGTAGGTGTCTTTAGAGGGAATATTTTGCTTTTTTTCAAATTTACTCTGTAATTAGCAATTTTCTCAAAGGTTTGTATTGCTGTTAGTATTTTTCCGTATCTGACACGGTGTGGTACTGTATATATTTAAATCATCTGCAAAAGCAGCCATCCTAACCTTTATCCCAAGAAGTACAGGAGAATTATAAAAAACTTTTTGTTTCATATGAAGAAATAAAGGTTCCAAATACAGATTAAACAGTATGGGAGACAATGGGCACCCCTGTCGAGTTCCATTTTTAATTTGAATCCTTTTGGAACATTCATGATTTATATATAAACTAGTGTATGCATTCTTGTATAAATTTCTTAACATAGAAATAAAAAGCTGAGGTATATTGAAATATGATAATATTTCAAATAAATAAGCCAAATTAACTCTATCTAATGCTTTTTGAGCATCAATTATTAAAGCATATATGTTCATATTTTTATACTTTGCATAAGATATTAAAGTATGAAGAGTTAATGTATTGTCTATAGTCTGTCTCCCATCTATAAACCCCGCCTGTTCTTCTGATATTATCAAGCTTATTATTTTTTTTAATCTACTAGCTAGAATAGATGTCATGATTTTCATATCAATATTCAACAATGATATGGGCCTATAATTGTCTGGATTTTTGGGATCACTATTCTCTTTCAATAACAGAATTGTTCTTGAGGCATTAAAATGAAGATCATTGCTGCCATTGAAATGATATAATTAAAGGTCTGTGTGCTCAGAATCCCACTAAAAGATTTATAAAATTCAGAGGTCATACCATCTGGTCCTGGGGCTTTATGTGGCTTTAGTTTCTTAATTGCCTCTAGAACTTCATCAACTGTAATCAATGCAGTCAATTCTCCTGAGAATCCTCGTCAATCTTGGGAAAATTAATTTTCTGTAAGAACTCTTTTCTCTCTTCATCATGCCCATGAGTTTGTTGCTCACCATATATCTGATTAAAATTGATTCAAAAATCTTCATGACATCTGACTTATCAGTATATAACGTATTATTATGATTTATTTCGGTAATTAATGTCGATTTTCTGATTAATAATACGGGCTAATGCTTTCGAGGGAGTTTGAATGTGATTTGCATATTTAACTAAACTTCTTTGTTCGTACAGTGTAAATTTTCTGTTATGCATAAGAAACAGCTCTTTCTGACATCTTAACAACTCAGTTTCTGTTTGCTCAGTGTAGTTACTCATCAGCTCCTGGTCCAATAATTGTACTTTAGTTTCCAGATCCAGTTGTTCTTTATTTTGGGTTTTTATAATAAGTGGCTTTCTGAATAAATAATCCTCTTAACAAAGTTTTAGTTGTAGCCCATTCTATATCTAATGGATGTTCATTACGGGGTATATTGTATACTAATTGTTTAAGTATCTCCTTAACTTCCTGTACTATATCTTCTTTGGTTAATAAGTATGGGTTTAAGGACCAATTATATCCACCATGATTTTTAGTATTCAAAATATCGGTCTTTAAAGTTAAAGTTATTTTAGAATGGTCTGAGAGCTGTCCAGCTTGATTAGAAACCCTAGGGTCAAGTGAAATGAACACTTCTGGAATTAAAAAATCAATTCTTGACCACATTTTATGGCAGCTAGAATAGAAAGTAAAGTTTTCTGCCTTTGCTTGTATGTGTTTGTGTTTAAAAGGGTCATATAGTTTGAAATCCGTTTCAGTTCTTTCAACGCTACCATTGCCTGCTTATTAAAAGCAGTAAGCTCCCAACTTAACAGTCTTAGAATCTTGGTAAGCATTCCAATCCCCCCCCCATCACTATGTAACAGTTGTTATATGACTGTAGAATAGAGTAAATTGATGCTATATAATGTTGTTGGTTCACATTTGGGGCATAAACACATAAAAGTACTATCGGCAAACTTTCAGTTTTGAGAACCACCAAACACCATCTGCCTTCTTTATCTATTTTGTCCTCCAAAATTTCTCCTTGAAACTGATTCTTGATTATAATTGCCACCCCAGCACTATTCGTAGTCCATTCCGCCTTTACAACCTTCCTAATCCATTTCTTGTCCTTCATTGCTTCCCACTGGTCATTAGTCAAATGTGTTTCTTGTAATAGAATAAAACCTGCTTTTGATTTAAAACAAATGCAGAAACAGCTTTTTTTTCATGTTCTGGAGTCCTTTAACATTCCAGGAATCTATTATCCACATTCTAAACTATGAATTGATGAATAATGGTATCTATTTTTTGTATTCCACCTTAAATTGACAAGTGTTGGTATTACGTGAATTTTGGAAGCAAAACAGCCATCCCATCCTACCCAGTGCCTATCCACTATTCCTCCGGACCAGGATGAACATAGGTTTTCACATTGGATAACATTCCCCAAGTAGCTAAACTACTAATTCTATTAACTAACAATAAAATAGCATGCAAAAACCTACACCAACTATATCTCGTCTACAAAGTCTAACCCAGACATTCCCTACTAAACACCGCACTCAAGTAACTACAGCTCTGAACATTTCCTAATATTCATGTAAACTAATTGTACCTGACATGTCAAATAATTCACTTTTAACAAACTTTAAATACAGCAATAATATGTTAGCATTATAATTACTTGTTCCAAAACCTTTTAACTAACAGTTCACCTAATAAGCACACAGTTATTATACATTTGTTTACAACAAGCCATTATTTAGGTCAGCTATTTATCTTCAAAACTTTCCTACAATATTGCATTTAATTTTTATAGATCATTACAGTTAGACATCACCTATATTACACAACTACTACTACTGTTTGCTAATTATACTATATGTATATATATATATTTTTTTCTTTTTTCTGTTCTCCCCCTTCCCCAAACTGAACACAGTTAAAAGATACTTATTTATTCACTTATTTACTCACTAAATAAAACACAGTAAGTTACAAAACAAGCCTGCAAAGGAGAGAAAAAAAAAAAGAAAAAAATAACACAAAAAATAGACTGCATTACCTGGATTTACCACTAAGCCATAGACTCTTATACAGCAACAGCCAAACCATACATTTTTGTCCATACAAGACACATTTTACCTCATTGATCGTTTCTCAGTCATTTTAGCACCAAAAAGTCCCAAAAAGCTTCGTTTCGATTTACAGCAGCTCTTCTTGCTTCCCAGCAGTTGCAGCAGTCCAGGCAGTTCAATTTTCGAATTTTTGTCATGACGGGGAACCAATTCGTGACGGACCTCTCAGCTGTACCACACTCAAAACGGTCCCCTGCTTCCTTTACCTTGTTTCCTGCTTCCTCGTGGGTCAGGGGCACTCGTAGAAGCCATAAAACTTCGTGGAATCTTCGTGTTTCAGCTAGGAAGACGAGATTAAAAGATAAAACGGAGAATTACCAGGCCTGCTGAAGAAAGAAGAACACACAAAGGATTTTGAAGCCTCGGATTCTCGTAAATGAAGTTTCCCATTCACTCTAATGCAGGAAAAAGCCAGGATGTACTGTTCAATTTTCAGATGGTGGCAGAGCCTTAAACAGCTTCAAAAAAGTAGGTCTGGCTTCTTTTTTTGTATTTACAGTGTATTTAATGCCATCATGAGTAAAGATTAAACTGTTAGAATATTTCATTTGAAATCTAATGTTTTTGTCAATTAGAAACTTACAGTATGGAGCCAGCATTTGTCTAGACTGTCTTATTTGTGCTGTTAAATCCTGTGTTATAGAAACTTTATAACTTTGCCACATTATAGATCCTCCAGATTTTTTTATGGTTAGAAGTATTTTATTCACACCTTGGAAGTTTAATATTCTGACATACACAGGTCTTGGTGTATTTGAAGCTTGGGAATTCCTGTAAGCTCTATGTGCTCTTTCTATGACAATTTGCTGAACATCCACAGAGTTCTTAAGTAATGTTTCAAATATTTGTATGATAGAAGTGTTCAGCTCATTATATTGGATTGATTCTGGGATCCCTCTGATGATTATGTTGTTACGTCTTGATCTTGCTTCCAGGTCCATAATTTTGTTTTGCATCATTTGTATATCAGCCTCTTGTGATTCAGATCTTTTAGTGAGCAATGCTATATTGTCTTCATTTGCTGCTATTCTGGTTTCTGCTTTCTCCATTCTTGTTAGAATCCGATTACATGTCTCACTAAATGTTTGTGTTTGGAATGTTAGGTCTTGTAATGCATCTTGTATAGGCAACAATGCAGACTTAATTTCATCCATCGTAACCTGTTGATCAGATTTCGCTGATGCCCCTGTTTTGCAGTTTCTTGCTGTCTGAATGTTTTCTGTCTCTTAAATATGGATTCCTTCTCTGGAGACTGTAATGCTGACAGTTTAGTTTTAGTAGTTGTAGTGTCCATATTTTTATCTTCTTTTGACATTTTGAAATGCTGCAGATAGAGATGATTACCAAGTAAAAGTTTCAGTAATGTGGTAATTCAGTCCTTTGTTTGTTGCTCTGTTCAGAATCAACCAAGCAATCAGTTCCAATCCTGTTGTCACCAAGTATTTTTTTTCAATTTTTTTTCCTCGATAAGATCGCTGACTTCTAGTAGATTATTAATTGCTGTCAATTAGTTGATTAACTCCAAATGTACATCCGCAGAGGTGATTTTTGTTTCTGGTCTTTGGAGAGCTGAAGTACTGCAGTGCTTATAGAATGGCGGCCATCTTTGTCCTCTGGCTTTACCGGTCTTGAACCCAGGACCTTGTACACTATAGTCACAGCACTTAACCACTAAGCCATCACAGCTGTGAAAATTGTTGATGTTTTTTTTTCCAATATATATGTCAGTACACATACTCAATAATAGTGTTTTGACTTCTACAATTGTGTAGTACTTGTCAGTGATATTAGTGTTGAATCAAGTATGGTGTTGTAGCTACATATACACATATGAGATAAATACTATGTGATACATCTGGGAAGGTATATGCAGCGGTCATGTGTACACATAGCAAGGATATGGATATAGGTGTGTGTGTGTGTGTGTGTGTGTGTGTGTGTGTGTGTGTGTGTATATATATATATATATATATATATATATATATATATATATATATATAAATGAATATATATATATATATATATGTACACACACACACACACAAGCGCGCGCGTGCACACACACATATGTACACGTACACACACACACACACACACACACACACACACACACACACACACATATATATATATATATATACATATACAGACATGTGTATGTTTATATATATATATATATATATATATATATATATATATATATATATATATATATATATGTTCATAGATTAGTACTAAGCTAACTGCCCTTGCGAGCCATTTTAAGCCTAGCCAATTATCCCTTGTGAGACTCAAACCCTGCACCTTGAGTTTGTAAGGCAAACACTTTAACCATTAGGCCACCCTCCCAACTATATATAGATGGTTCCTATCAGATCGCCAAAAGCCCATTTCACAAAAATTCATTACACCGAGACCAAATTGCCAAAAAATAATTTTGCTGAAAATAGTACATGCAGTGTATATGCCCTTTTCCCCACTGTAGTGCAACCCTGGAGTTAGAATATAGAAGTAGGGGGGGGTGTGGGGGGGCACTATCCAGTTCCTATTAACCAGGTAAGTTAGTAGTTTATAACACCATTAGGTGGGGGGCTATGCCCCCCACACCACCTTATGTGGCGGGGCTGTGCCCCCATACCCCCCTACTTATATATACTAACTCCAGGGTTGCACTACAGTGGGGAAAAGGGCATATACACTGCCTGTACTATTTTTGGTGAAATGAGTTTTCGGCAAAATTAGTTTTCAGCGAAATGAGTTTTTGGCAATTTGGTCTCATGAAATGAGTTTCAGTGAAATGGGCTTTCGGCGATCTGATAGGAACACATATATATATATATATATATATATATATATATATATATATATATATATATATATATATATATATATATATAGATGTATGTATAACATATGTTCATAACATGTAGTGGAGTCATACCTCAGCACCAATAGTCATAACCTCTTAGTGCAAGGGGATGTCATGTAAGTATTGCAGGTATACATGTAGACTTTTGCTACTATAACAGGGGTTGTCTTAACAGAAATGTTGTGTGGGAAGTCACATCTGATATTGACATGTACGCCATCAGTTACTGACAGACATCATAAGATCATCATAGTACAGTACCACACAAATCACACTAATGATCCGGTGAAATACAGCAGAGACATGACCAATAAATCTGGACAGTCTGACACACTCTGGTCAGTCCAGAGGTATACACAGCACCTCCTAGTGCAATACGTGTGGAACAGGCCTGACAAAGTGGATGTTTACAGCCATGTAAATGGGGATATCATGAAAATACTGGAATAGATAAGCTCACACAGTTTATGCATTCACACACACCTGCCCTGACACATAATAACCAGAGGAGCTGAGGTCACAAGCCCACATACTACCCATTAGTTAGTGACATGCATTTGTACAGCATCCCACTGCTTTGCCAGAAATACAAAACAGATATGAATGCCCAGCAACAGTACATGTGACAAATATCTGGACATAACATCACACTGGGTAAATACACTGAGCTGCTAGGCATGCCACAACACTGGCCTACATTTCTTATGGGGGAATACACATGTACTTGTAAATATAGCAGGCTCTACAGGCATGTAACAGCATGGAGTAACAGACACCTGTGTGAAAGTGCATACCCACAAGCAATCTGAACACAGCCACCGTCACATATGGTAAGCATACTTAATATTACAGTATATGGACTGTGTGAACAACACCATCCTCATATGTGCCACTCACACACCAACCCTACATATATTGGGCCAATACCCAGTGTCCTTCAATGTCTGACTGTGGTATTGGACATGTCGGTCTGACCTTACAAACATGTACACCGATATGGTACCATACACTACAGCAGCATGCAACGTCACATAGCACAGGCCAAGAACATCTACCACAGTCTGTACACAGGCTAAGGTACATATTCACATTACACACTCTGTCAACAATCACCATAAGTACACAGACCTCACTACTGTACACACTACAACAGAATATCCAGGTTTTGTCCTCAAATATAAGGCTTACTATACATAACATGTCTAGCAGTCTGGTATCTCACTGGCTTGCTATCAGGTATGATGTCAGTAAATAATGATGTACTGAACATATGCACCACTTACTGCAAGACATACGTACAAAGGTTGACAGAGCTGTGACTGGAGGCACTAACACAGGGCCAGTATTGACATGTTGCTGTGATGAACCCATACATTTACTGGTGTAACAGGGTTTGTTGGGACATATGTCTACTGAAGGATATGAAGCCAGTAACTTACATGGCTGTCACCATGAAATGACTGCAATCCTCAGAGTATGCTACTGCATTTCTAAAGACAGGATATGTGTGAGTAACACAACACGTGTAAGACTCCAAACATTGGCCAGTCTGCAGATACCCTTACAGGTGGTAGTTTCCCCAACCACATAACACTGTCATGACAGATATTAAATCATGTAGAGCAGCCATATCCACACAAACCCTGTTAAACCAACATTACTTCAAACGTAGAAGAGCAGTGCTTACATTCTGTCCTCATGTCTGGAACATCCCACTCCTGTTTGTTGGCCTGTCTCCACTGTGTATGTTGTAAGATGCATATCCAACTACCCACTGTGATGCTGTTTGTCAAATACCCACATGAATTCCTGCTCACAGTGAATGAAAAGGGCCAACACCGACATGATGTTCTTAGTTATAGGAGTGTGTTTCCATGCAATTGGCTATAGGAATGATACCACAGCTGTTCCACATGCAATCAGCTACTGGGGGACTGCAATTCATGCACAGGCCATCAGCTGATCATGAGCATCACTTACATAACACAAGCTGCTGCATAAGCAAAGCAGGTGTACTTTTCCACATCCATCAGAGAGGGAGTGAGAGAGACAGACAGAGACAAAGTAAGAAAGGAAGGGGGTAGGAGAGTAAGAGCTAAGCATGTTTGTGTCACATACTTACCAGTACTTGGTTTCAAACCCCTGCCTGACTATGTATTGCTATTACATTGTTATGCAGTTATTACACATGCCACAGAGCTTACATGTTGGAGAACTGTCCAAAGGTATCTTTGAAGGTGAGTTACATCAGCAACAGTGATAAAGGAGGGATAAGGTAAGTGTAGTACATGTGGCTGTCCACAAAAGCAGGTGTCAAGGAAGACACAACCACACTCTCTTAGGGACTCTCCATATTATCACAGTTGGCAGGGTCAGGAGTAGAACTCCTGCATAACTAGTTTGCTGCACTGCAGTATTACGCAGGTATCACATGCACCACAGAGCTTATCGGGCTGATATATGGCCAAAAGGTATTTCACGGTGACTGACATCAGAAAACATGCTACAGTAGGGCAATGGGAGGTGTAGTGAGTGTGAATGGCTTCCAAATCATTAATCTCCACACACACACACACACACACACACACACACACACACACACACACACACACACACACACACACACACACACACACACACACACACACACACACACACACACACACACACACACACACACACACACACACACACACACACACACACACACACACACACACACACACACAGACACACATTTGCTAGTACTGACATGCATGGGTTCATTGCTTCACAGGTGTGCATAATTGACTTGTCAGAAGGCTGTACAAGGCTAGGCAAAGGGTATAACTTGGCATCAGGCCACAAGATAATGGTCTCCAGTGTGGCTCGGGGGTGTAGTCCCTGGACTGGCCCACACAAGTCAGTATTGTATACACCATCCACTCATCTGGGTTATTATTGTGGGTGGCCAGTGCTGTGCAAAGCTTGCCATGTATGTGTTCTATATTCCATAACATGGACAGTGTCTGGATTGTGCACATGCCCCAGAGACACCAGGTACACTTCCACATGTTACAGAACATGCATGTGGGACATGTTGTGTGGACAGATTGTTATAATCTGATGTGGCATTCCTGACCTGATGTGGTGAGAACTGGCTATGGAACTGAGGTTGTGCCTGCACCTACACTGACAGCATAATACAGGTATGCACTGGTATTAGTGGCATATGTCCATACAGGGCATGTGCATAAGGCATGGTATTCCCTTTGTGGGTTACATTTGCAGACTCTACAGTTGTTGCAGGCATCCAGTGGGGAACATAGCAAAGGACCACTGTAAGCAATTATTTGCCTATTGTGGGGATGGAACACATTGCCATGTCATCTGTAGTCCACTGTAATCACAGCGTGGTTACTATCTGTGGGCAATATGCAGGAAACTACCAATATAGTGGTTGTTGCCTAGCCAAGTGTGTTTATGTATGAGACATGGGTGGAGAGTGCTCTCTGGGTAATACAAGGGTTGCCTATATTGTTCATCGATCCATAATGTCACATGTAGGGGTATGGTTTGTCTACACCAGCCTCTCTGCTGTTTGACATCTGTTGTCCTTATAAGGTGGACATTATGACATATAGTAGGTCCTCAATATAAGAAATTGCAAAACCCACCCCAAAATGAGTCCTGTTATTACACAATCATGGCTACCTCCACACAGGATACGGATGACAAACACACACACACACACACACACACACACACACACACACACACACACACACACACACACACACACACACACACACACACACACACACTTGCCAGCACTGAGATTCAAGCCCCTGCCTAGCTATGTATTGCTACTGCAGTGTACCGCATTTATCGCATGCAGCACAGAGCTTATAGAACTAGCCCTACTCCAACTGTGTATTTCAAGGTGATTGACATCAGCAGGCTCACCAAAGTAGGGTAATGGAAAGTGTAGTGACTTTGACTGGCCTCAAAAGCATTGATCCCTACACACACAAACACACACACACACAGAGTTTCACAGTTGCCATGTCTGGGATTAGAACTCCTACCTAACTAGTACTTCACACTATAGCATTATGCAGTTATAGCACATACCACAGAGCTTATAGGGCTAGCCCTACTCCAAAGTGTATTTCAAGTTGAATGACATCAGCAGGCTTGCCAAAGTAGGGCAATGGAAAGTGTAGTGACTGTGACTGGTCTCAAAAGCATTGATCCCTACACACACACAATGCTTCACAGTTGCCATGTCTGAGATTAGAACTCCTACCTAACTAGTACATCACACTATAACATTATGCAGTTATAGTAGCACCACGGAGCTTATAGGGCTAGTCCTTCTCCAAAGGTGTATTTTAAGGTGAATGACATCAGCAGGCTTGCCAAAGTAGGGCAATGGAAAGTATAGTGGCTGTGAATGGCCTGAAAAGCACTGATCCCTACACACACAAACAAACACACACACACACACACAGTTTCACAGTTGCCATGTCTGGGATTAGAACTCCTACATCACACTATAACATTACACAGTTATAGCATGATCCACAAAGCTTATAGGGCTATTCCTTCTCCAAATGTGCATTTCAAGGTGAATGACATCAGCAGCCCTGCCAAAGTAGGGCAATGGGGAGTGCAGTGTGTATATATGGACCATAAACCAATCCTCTGGAAGCACACACTACATTCAGGCACACACAACTTTACATTTGAAAGGACTGTATATACAACCTCTACATGAATAATGACTTGTACTGTCATGTTACACATTTATCACAAGCACCACAGATACTATAGTGCTGAGGGCTGCCAGCAGCAAATGTCTACAGTGCTAGACATTTGCACATCATGTAATATTGGCCAATTGGATGTGTGCTGGATGGGACAGGCCTCATAATGGGAAGCCCTTTGTCACTTTCTGTGACTCTCTTCATCACATCTATGTATGTGTATGTTTGACCTATTATAGATTCATAGATTTATAGATTAGTACTAGGCTAACTGCCTTGTAAGCCATTTCAAACCTAGCCAATTACTCCATGTGAGAATCAAACCCTGCACCTTGTGTTTGTAAGGTAAACACCCTAACCATTATGCCAACCCGAGTTTGTTGTCCTTTGGTATATGTGTGCATTCCTATCTGATTTGTGTACAAAGCATGACTGGTGTGCAATGTGTAGTGTGTGCACAGACATCTGCTACTGACAGATATGTATAGTCCGCTGTTGTTGCCAGACATGGGCTTCATTGCTATAAGTGTGGGAGCATGCCCAGTATGACCTTCTGTATTGAAAGTGTGAATCCATTCATAGTAGGTTGTACTCCAGTGCAGGCATTTATGTTCTACCCCTACAGTTAGCAACCTGTTTCTGAAGGATATCTGTAGATAGGTTGACAATATGGGTTTACAATGGGCAAAGGATAGTGGGATACTATAAATAATTGTGTCTGTGCTGATTCTGCTATGCGGTTTGGGTGTTAGCAGAGATATTCAGACATATGTACTGTTTTACACTGTGATGTTTTATGTCATCAACTACTGACAGGTATACATATTTGCTCACAGTAATTTCCTGGTGAATACAAGATGAATGAAGCTGTGTCCAGTATTGTGGTCTGCAGCCTACATATTCTTGCACAATCATGCCATTCTGAAGGGGGAGCTGCAGACACTTGCTGATGGGTCTGTGTAAATGGTCCAGCACCTTGGTACTGTGGTGGCTGAGGATCCCATGCTTGTACATCTATCAATGTGACAGAATGGCCATATCCTGCAGTGGCCATACCTCACAGCTGTACAGATTCACACAGGTTACCCAGAGGCAGGGCTCATATTTCTGGTCATTACCCCTTCACGTTGTGATTTATGAGCAGGTTTGTAGCCATCCATTCCCATGTTTGCAGGCAGAGATAGTATGTGCACACATCAGAGTTTGAGACTTCACACACTCCATGGTGTCCATGATCCCCCCCCCCCATTATTCTATCCTCTTCCTAACATTATGCAAACAATATCTGATAAGTATCCCTATAGTTATCACTTCATCTCAGCAGTATTTTGGGGTTGGTCCACAGTTCATGAAGTAGGACATGGAGGACATGCTACTGGGATTTATCAACATGGCCTTGCATTTGTATTCTGTGGACTGTGTTATGTCGTTATTTGGGTGTCCATGAGATAACATACATTGGCAGTACAGGCAAGACACAGGACTTTGACAGTGGACTGTAGGACATTTGGTAGTGAGGCAGGCCATTTGTAGCAGGCCAGTGCATTCTGTCACTCCTACATTCCCAGGCTGCAAACCACTGGATTCCCCTGGGGTGACAGGGTAAGTGTGGAAGGTGTTAATGACAATAGTTTATGTCCTTATTAATCCATTGGTGTGGATGCTGGCAGGGTGCTGCTTACAGTTAGGGACACACCTGCATGGGACACCTCTTCAGCATGCTGCATTCTGTGGGTATTCCCATACAGAAGTGGGGGTCATATTGTACTCATTACCAACAGCAGGGATATGACCTGTGAGGTACCCATGGCTGATGGTGGGGTGAGCTGAGTGCATGTGTGCTATGGAAGCTACTTGCAGCTGACTCACAGTTATATGTGGGGCATTCTCCTTATGCTGGCTTGTGTGGGGACATCAGCAGTTTCTCAGTACTTCATACCTGTGCCTTTTGTGGTCTACATTGTTTGACCAGACTACATCAGTATTCTATACTACACAGCCAACTAATGTGCTGCTAACCTGTATGTACAAATCCAAAGTTGTGTCCATTTGGCAGTAACATTTTATACACTCTCTGTCTAGGGTACTTCCACCTGTGTACTGTTTGTATGTCTGGGCCCACATTCATGCCATATCCATCTTTCAGATGGTGACAGATATTACATCTGAACAATTAGTATGGATCACTGCTGGATTGTGTCTTGCTGGGATGCATTGTGTTTGGCACTGCAGTTATGAGAACTTGGCCCTGTCATCAACAGTACTGGCCATTGGCCAACAGGACACAACCCTCCATGCCTACATGCTGACCACTTTCACACAATATACAACACACAGCAACCTAACACAAAGAGCCCTGCATATTTTGCACATGCAACAATCTATTCTGCTAATTTGGCCAGCTCAGGTAATCTGTGCTCTACTGTTATTATACCCACACATAGATGTTACTACATTTCTACATAGGATTGTGGGAAGTAGGGGCACACCCTGACAACTGTAAACATTTGCTATGACCGTACTGGTATTTCAGGTACTCTGTTCGCTTCTATTTCATTCTGTATTCTGACCTATCATGCAAACTAGAGGCATATCAGTGTAGTACATTTCTTAGGTTTTATTGAACTACATTTCAGTTTCAGACTTCTTACCCTTCAGAACTAACATCCCACTGCCTGACCTGTTGTAGTCTGTCTGTGTAGGTCTGGAGGGGGGCTGTTCTCCATTGCCATCAATTGGAGGCCTTAGCACAGCCTTTCTTTGTGTTTTTCTACACCTGTCCTGCTGGCTGAGACTGTTGTTGGGTATGTGAGCCTCACTGACATGCATGTATGTGTCTTATGGACACACATTTGGCCCAACACATGTCCTTAAGTGGGTTTTGTCACCTTGTCTAGTACTGCCTACTATGTTGACAACAGTATTTGTTATGGATTTCATACTGCCGATATAGGTGTCTTCTCTCTGCTGCCATCCCATTCATCCACCCGATTCCCTTGCATGCTCACATCCGTACCATATATACAAGTAGCAGAACATACTACTCCATTCAGCAATTTACAGTGAGAGTGACTTACGTTGTGGCTTTGCTAGTATTGAGGATGGTGCTGGAGAGCTCACTGTGTCGGGTGGACATAGTACACTCCCTATACATGGTTAGGCATAGGTAGTGTCATGTTTGGCATCCCTTTTACTGTATGTGCAAGTCAGAGAGAGGTGTCATTCCCTGGGTTTCTACCATGTCAGTGTATGTGCTATGTGTTGTTTCTTTGCCGAGGCCTGGGCATACTGGGCATACCTCTGTCTGCCTACAGGGTCAGGCTCAGGTTGTTCCTCCTCTGAGTCACTCTGTGCATGTGCTGGCCTTGGCAATAGTGGGGGGCTGTGTGGCTCTGCCCCATGCTTTTTCTGTGGCAGCTGTTTCTGCAGGATCATATTGTGCAGCATGGCACATACAATAACAATTTGGGTATATGTAGCTGGTGAGTACTGCAAGGCTCCACTAGATATGTCCAGGCACCAGAACTGTGAGTTGAGCATCCCAAACAGATGCTCTATTATGATTCTGGTCTGTGCGTGTGCCTCATTATGGAGTTCTTGTTTGGGTGTGTGTGCATTTCTGATGGGTGTCATCAGCCACGGCTCCAGTGCATAACCAGCATCCCACACTAGGTGGCCATATGGGATGTCTTCATTGGCAAATCTCTGTTACAGCTGCATCATATGCCAGATGTGGGAGTCTTGATAGCTTCCAGGGCTGCCAGCACACACATTCATTATAATGCCCTGGGCATCACACATGACCTGGCAGTTGATGGAGGGGAACCTTGCAGTTTATGTAGATTCTACCCTGCTCATCAGATTTTGCTTTGACATGTATGTGTGTGCAGTCTATAGCACCCACTACCTCAGGGTATTCTGCTATTTGGTGGAAGAGATGCATATTACTGGTCAACGCCTCAAGGGTGTTGTGGAAATATATGTGCTCACCAGCATGTGCTGATATGGCATCCAGGAACTGGTGAAGTACCCTGGATGCTGATGCCTGTGAGATCCCATTGATATTCCCAGTTGGCCTTTGGAAGATACCTGTGGATAGTATTCTTAAGCCTACACATACCTTGGTATCCACTGGGATGGGTTCCCTTCTCTTGGTTCTGTGTGTGAGGTGTGGCCGGCACAGCTCCACAATTTGCTATATGTCATCCCTGTTCACCCTATAGTGCTCCACTATCTCCAACTCATGTAGCCTCTGGTAGGTTACCCTGGATCTGTACACTCTTCTCTTTCTCCTCACTGTGGTTTGGTCATTAGCATTGTTATTCTCATCACCCTTAGCCTCTTCCACATGTTGATTTATGAGAGCAAAAGCAGCCCCTATCGTTTTGTTGCTTTTGTTAGGTAAAATTTCCCTATTTGTGTACACTGGTGGTGCAGAGTTTTTGGGAAAAAAGCAGAGGGAAAGGTGTTTGCATAGTTTATAGTAGTGTGCTGGGCTTGGCTGCTGCCTTTGTAATTGGCTGGTTCTGATACATTTCACCTGCCAGCTATGCTAGTTCTCTTTGATTACCTTCCTACTGCTATTTTCCCTTCCCATTGCCTTCCTGTTTAAGCCACGAGGTGCGCCGCACAAACCCAATGCTCAGATGTGAACGGAGCTGCTATTTCCTGTTTTTTGTTTTTTTTTTAAACCCGGTGTGCAGGGTGGACACCCGTTTAGGAAATGTAAAGACTGCTAGGCAGCTTCAGACACACCCCCTACCTTAGCTGTGCTTAGCTAAGGGCAAACACGGGTCACAGGGCTCCAATAATCTTACAGCATGCATGACACACCCCCTTATGAAGTCATCTAGCTCTTAGGCTTACACATTGGTCTTAATGCACATACACGGTTAGGTGCAAGCTAGCACTGATGGGAAATCTGTGATTCAGTATCATTGCCCTCATTTGCATAGGATTTGACTACTAATGCATGGTTACAAATCCGACACTCAGCCTTCCCCCTTAGCAACCACTATTCCATGGTCTTGTTGTGTTATGCATGCCATTGACTATTATGGCAGAGTTATGATTTTGGTTTAAAAGCTTATTTCCACCTTTTTTTATTATTTTCGGGCTGCCCTGCGCTTAAATGGCCGAAATCGGCCAACAAATAAAAGTTAAGTTTTATTATTTTGAAACTAATTTTCATGCTTATGACCATATATTTGGTCTTTGGCATGCCTAACCCTTCTAATACATGCATTTTTATGAGCTGTCATGCCTCCGTTTTGTAGTTTGCAGAAATGTATCCCGCTACTGGCTGAATACATTTATGCAGTCTACACTATTCCTGCATGGACGTCTGCCTGCTTCCTGGATCGCTAATTCACCTAATTTGCATGGTTTTCACTGGCAAATGAAGTAATTAGCATACAGGGGCTGTGTCCATGCAGGAATAGTGAAGGAGCGCTCGTGCACGTCCTAGGAGCTTATTCCTGTGTCACACGGCAGTCATATTGCCTGCAGCAGCTCTTGCACTATTCCTGCACGTCATGCAGAGCCTGCTGAATCCTGGGGATTTTGTATGAGTAATCAATTCCCAGTGTAGTAGGAGAGAAGGAAATGTAATGAGGACAAACTAGCAAACTTTAGCAACTGCATAGATAGTGATAAATAAAATATATCATTTAAACTTTTTACCACAGAATTTCTGCTAACATCTTAACAAGAGATTTAGTGCATTGACTATAAGTCTAAATGACTCAGTGTCAAAAGCTGCTTTCATACATATGTGGTGACAGCACACCTCTCAACCTCATAGAACAAGAACTCTGGACAAGGACATGAATAAAAGTGGGACAAAGGCCCAAAAATAGGGACAATTTTCAAATATTACTCTTGCAAAGTTAAAGTTAATAGAAGAACAGGTTCTGCATTAGCATGAATTTTCTGAAGGTCAAATGTCTGTCATTATTTTCTAGCTTCAGTCATTAAGGAAGTGCCTTTAATTCAAACAAAACAACTGCACCTCAGGTAAGAAAGAAAACCCAACTTTACTAAAAGCAAAAATAAAAATAAAACCAATAGGTTAAGCACTTTCGTCTGTATGATATCCAGACTTGTTCTGAACAAACAATCTAATGCCCTCAAAACTCTTTTAAAGCAATTCCAAACCAATCAAAAACTCTTCCATCACAATAATTAACTAAATGTACATAAAATCAAGTAACACAGTTAAAACATGTTCTTTGTGTTATGAGCTCTGTCTCCCATTGCATGCAAGTAAAATTCTTTCCAACATGTTAAAAACATCCAATAGTCAACTAAAAAAGTTTTAAAATGAATGAAATGTAAAAAGTGTATTTAAAGTAATGATGTAAAGTACACCAAAACAGTATGTTTGTAAATGTTATAAGTATGTTTGTAAATGTTATACTCACAGAGTAACTGTTTCTAGAATTTGCAGCCCTAATTTTAAGAACACTAGAAATTTGTATGTTGTCATTCAACCCTAAGTGTTTACCCATGTCCAATCTTAGTTGCCAAAGCAACTCTCTGTATTCCAACCTTTCTTCCTACAGTCTACCCCTAGGATCTTGAATCACTTGTTCTAGTATAAAAATACAATATTTATTAGTGTGACACTCCGAGTGCCTGTAAAGTGCATTTGTGTCTTTACAGTGTGCCATTTCATACATATATGCTCACTTTCTTATGGCCCTTTCTGTCTTACCAATGTAAACATCTCATGCAGGAATTGCATTTCACTAAATAAATAACCCCTTAGGTGCCACAACTGAAATCTCCTTTGGATATGATAAAAGTGTCCCTAGTCTCTAAATATAACTCACTGGCATTAATCATGTATTGACAATGATTACAAAAACCGCACCTGTAAGTGCCAAGTTTCTTACTACTAATGATGTTGGAATTGTTAAAATTGTCAAAATTCTCTAAATTTCTTTCAAATCTGTACCTCATCTTCTAACAAAAACAGGTATATTTGGTATTACCTTTTTAATTTCTGGTGTTAATGTTAAAATATTCTGGTATTTCTTTATAATATTCTCAATGTCTGTAACATTACTACAACATTTATAAACAAAAGCCAAATCATGTAGGTTGTCCTCATTAGGTCTGTTTTCCTGTAACCTTGTTTCAGAACCCAACATAGGCCAATAGCTGTGTACATGCTTATTCTTAATCTCTAGGGCAAGTTGGTCAATCAAATCTTCAGGGTAACATCTTTCTAAGAACAATTTTTTAATAAAACTATTTTCTTGTTCATACACATCCTGGTCAGGAGTAATTCTGGAAGCCCTAATCATTTCTTCTTTAAGTATACCTTTTTCTCATACTCTATTTCTCCTTCACTCTTCTCATCACTACCTGTCTCATTTCTCCTCCTTTTACTGTTCTAATCTAACTATGTATATGTTATGTATAATTGCTAATATGTGATGAACTGCATATTGTAAACTTGTTTCTCTTTGAAATTATCTTTCTTTCTGTGTGTTCTGATGACTTCCAATTTTTGATATTTCTTAAGAGTAATGATTTTTTATGTAATGTACTTAGTATTTAGTGGAGCTTTTCTCCTCGGGCCTCTGCTGAAAATGGACATGTATCCAGCCAGACTAGCCTGGTCAACAAATGTAAAATAAAAATAAAAATAAATATACCCTTTTTTTGATAGCAAGGGTGTTCACTAAAAAAAATGCAAGTATGGATTAGAAAAATGTGTCCTTACGGAAAATCTTAGATTGAAATTTCTTCTCTTGAAAATCTTTATAAATAAACACATCTAAGTAATTTAGAACTTCCCTAGAATGAACATTGGTGAATCTTAAAAGAGGGGTGGTACCTTCAATGTAAACACAAAATTTCTCTAATTCCTCCTCAGTACCTTTCCAAAATATAAACATATCATCCAAAAATGAGTGTAATAACTGATGTTAAAAACAAAATCAGAGGAGAGCACAAAATTCTTTTCCCAATAACAAAGAACTAAATTAGTAAAAAGTGGGGCACAACAGGCTTCTGTAGCTACCCCTTGAATTTGCTTAAAAGAATCACTGTTAAAATAAATAATTTTTTAAAAAATATATTTCCATTAGTTCTAAAATAAAATTCACCTCATTACTAGTTAGATAATCACATTCCATTAAGACATACTGAAACCATTCCATACCCTCTAAATGGGGTATACTGGAAAACAAATGGGGTATACTGGAAAAGAAAGCAACAACATAAATGGTAACAAAATCAGATTTGCATTGTATCATTCAGCTGTAATGTTCCTGAGAAAATCCCATGAATCCTTAGAAATGTATTTGGTAGAGGAGGCAAACTTTTTTAACCTATGGTCAATATAAATAGGTAGTGGTTCAGCTTTTAACCCCGCCCCTGCTACAATTGGATTTAAAGCCAAAATGTGATTTCTTACCCAGTTACACTTGCATAAAACCCCTTAAGCCCCTCCCTACCCTTAGCTCATTTCCTCCCAATCATTCTACATTCCCATTTAACCCTTTCATCCCCCTCACTAGCCTTCTTGCCACACCCTCTTAATTCCCAATACAATTTCTACTTAAGCCCCACTTGAAGATGTCCCTGGACATATTGGTTTGTTACCAAACCTCATTTATTAGAGGGGTTCAGAAGTATCTTGAACTTATTTCTGAATAAAAGATAAATGTGTTTCTTTCCTAAGTTCCTCTGGTAGTTGGTCCTATATAGTGGTGGTATTTTACAGAATAAATTTGCTATTTCTTTTTTTTGTTTTGTTTTGCTCCCTGCCACTGACCATTTGCTGCTCCCAATATTTTTCCTCCTCTACCTCTTCCATTGGGTCTTACATTTTAAGATCACCTTAACCCCACAACTGCACAAGCCAACAGTGACTGAGAATGGGGTCCTAAATGGATCATTTTAAAATTCCCAACAAACAACCAACCAAGATGCCCTTGTTATACATAACCAATGCATGCCTACCTCCACCAGCATCACTACCAAATTTCAATGCCCTCATTTAACAAGTATATAGCAAAACATCCCACAGCTCTAACATAATCATATAGGAGACTTCAGCTGTAATTATTTAAGATGAAAAGCCATTGATATGTCAGAACTCCTAGGCAACTTAAGTCTTACCCAAATCAGCTCTAAAGCTACTAGAACAAAACCTCAATCCAATAGGCACAACTTGCTATATCTTGTAATAACTAATAATTCTGCAATGATATCTAAACTCACCAAATGTATACCCTCCTTTAGTGATTGCTGTCCCATATCTTTCTCAGTACATAGCCTAACTTTAAAATATAAACCCAAATTTATGCAAAATTCCACCACCAGGTACTTTGTTATTTTGGTAAACCTAAATTTATCATTACCTTCAGACCCACAACCATTCACCATATCAGTAATCTCAAAATATACCTTGCCCCCTTGATTGGTCTCTCATATTTACCATAAAAGAGAGCAAGAAGCATCTAATAACCTAAGTACCTTACTACATTTACAAAACAAATTATTCCATTATTACAAAGGGTTCTTCAAGCTCATAAACATAACTGAGTACCTAATGAACTCAAACACCTCCTTAAATCACAAGGTGAAACATGGCACAATGGGAAATATAACCTCTCCACAGATTCCTGAGCCAAACATACCTCACTACACAACCTAACCAAGCAATCCATCTGCAGACAC
Organism: Protopterus annectens; assembly: GCF_019279795.1. NCBI lineage: Eukaryota > Metazoa > Chordata > Ceratodontiformes > Protopteridae > Protopterus > Protopterus annectens. Next base: position 575,374,046 of record NC_056731.1, on the reverse strand, counting down.
AAAAACACCTACTACCAAAACAAACAAATCTCACATTTAGCCAAACCAAAAAAATTATGGTGAAAATCCAAATGTTGAGTGGTCAAAAAACTCAACACAACTCCACTCCCCTGAACCCCTCTAACACCACCACAAGCAAACTCTTGTGCATTGACTTCTTCAGTGAGTTCAGCAACCTGAATCCTATCAAGAATATAACCCTACCACCTCCACAGCCACCCTTCCCACCTTTTAAATTGCATTTTTCTACTTTCAAAGATTATAACCAAAGAGACAGAAATGCAAATACATCAAATTCAAAAAGATACTTCCCCAGGGTCAGATAATATAGCCTCTTGGTTCATTCACCTTTGTAAGGACTTCATCTCTCACTCTGTTATACAACCTCTGATTAACTAACATTATGCCTCACATATGGAAGAAAGCTGTAGCCACACCTATTCCAAAACTACCCAAGCCAACTGCTACTTCCCCATATCTCTCTGCATTCTACTTTAGGTAAAATACTAGAAAAAGTAATCATGAACCAAATTATTACTTATTTACCTTAATAATACCATCTTCTATTCAGGAAACAACATGAATTCTGGTCTGTACACAGCAACATAACAGCTCTCTACTCCCTCATAGATGACATAATATCCAATATGGACAAAGACAATCTGACAGGAGGTGTATTCATTGACCTCACAAAACCTTTGATCTAATTGACCATAACTTACCATTTGGCAAACTAACTGATATAGGCATTAGTGATGATTTAAAACATTGGTTTGTTGATTTCATCACCAATAGATCCTTCAAGGTAAAAGTGCACACCAGCACCTGTGAAACAGCTCCTCTTATGAAAACAGTACCTAGGGTATACTTTAGCCCCTCTACTATGTTCCATATTTATCAACAAACTCCTATCGGATCACACTCTGATACCTATAATTTTTTAAGCAGCTAAAATGGTCATCTGCAAGTGAAGCAAATCCCAATCTATTGTTTATGTTCAGCTGAAAGATGCTCTCCAAACTTTTAACCAATGGCTGGTAGGCCATAAACTTATACTCAATCCATCAAAAGCAAAAACAATGCTATTTGGAGCCAATCAAAAATAGCCAAAGCACTCAGCTTCCTTAATATTAAGGATGTTAACAATACCATCATATAAACTACAAACAGAATAGTCCACAATAATAATATAATAAAATAAATATAACAACAAGCTTCCATATACAAAGCACATTTTCAAGTGATTTAAAAACTCCATACTACACTTCTTATAAGCATCATTAATTAAACTAAAATCACAGTCAATTAATCAATCCTTAAATCACATAATTAGTGCTGTAAATTCCTCTGTTTCAAAACAGGCTTAAGGGGACAGGATTCATTAATTCCAGGTACACTTGTAGCATTAAGTCAACTAATCCATTCATATTCATGGACCTCTGTTCTTTTTAGAACACCCTCTCCTAATGCAATTTGAAACTAGTTGCAGTACAAAAAAATGTAAAATTATGAAGTGCATCATTCACAGAAAAATGCTTAGGCAAAGCATTTATAGTATTCATTTTTTAATATCACATATATCTTGAGATATTCTATCCCACAATCTCCTATTAGTTTTCCCTATATAGAATGATGTACAGGTGGTACATTTAGCCAAGTAAACTAAATTCCTGCTATTACAATCAGCATGATGAAAAACTTAAATGTACAGTTACTTATAGGATGTTTAAAACAAGACACAGAATCAAAATATTGACAGTAGTTACAATTTATACAATGTACAGTTCTCCTTAAGATAGTCATATTCACATAATCTGTAATTGTATTTACCCCTTTATAACATAACTGTATTTTTTTAATTAAGCTTGTTTTTATACTCTATGCTGGGGCTAGATCCTATAATCTTATAAATCTCTGATGATGCCAATAAGATTAGTAAATTGTCTTTAGTAATGTTAACTCTGGATTACTATTACCAGCATACATCATAATATAGGGGAGTTTATTGTTATCAATTCAGCATCATTACTCCTTGTGGTTTCAATAAGATTAAAATAAGGATGCATAGTATCATTCCGATGTTGCTTAACCTCATTTAAGGTTTTATCTATCTCATTTTAATCACAGCTACATCTCAAAAATCATCAGGTATAGTCTTAGCTAATAATATCTTTGAATTTGAGGCTCTTAGCTTTGATAATCTACACAATTGTCCTTTTAAAATGTTTTTCTATATATATTATGGATGCATATTACAGCAATGTAAATATCCATTTCTTCTGGTATTGTTCTTTTATATTCTTGTGTCTAGGCAACCTAATTCATTTCTATATATGGATATGTCTGAAATTGAATATTGTCATATGATTTGTTACATTCAAATTCCAAAATGATGGTAGTAGAATTCATATATTGTGAAAAACTATCAATTTCATCCTCATTTAAGCCCCCTATTAAGAATATATCATCTACAAAAACATGCATAATATTGTATATGTTTAGTATAATCATTATGTATAAATATATGATTCTGCTCCCATTCCTACATAACCAAATTGACATAGGTGTTTGGTACAGACGTACCAGTAGCTACACCATTCTTTGTAAAAAGATTTTGTTGCCATAACAAAAGGTTATTTACAGAAACATTCAAACAATGTAGGTGTTATATAACAGTATAAATACATATGCATAACTAACTTAACCTTAGAAATGGCTATATCAATATCATTCAGACAAAAGTTGTATTACTGCTCAACATCTCAGCCATGCCATTATTAAATTTAGCAATATCCATTACTATGACAGCTCCTCCTTTATCAGCTGGACGTATCATACTATTCTTATTCATTTTCAAAGAATGTAACACATGAAATTGGTCCTTATCTAAGTTACAGAAAGTTTTACATTCTGTACTGTTAAAAAATGATATATTTCAAATTCACATTTATTTTAAAAAGCTGAAAATCAGTGCAGGATAAAGTGGCATAAATATACTAGGTTTCATATTTTTAACAATGGTGTTCAGTTAAGAATTAAGTGAAGGAAATAACATTTTCAAGCCAATATTCCTAACAAATAAACTTAGCTCTGTTTAAAGTCTCAACATTGTCACATTTCTGTAAAGGTATAAATTACAAAACTTTGTTCAAAATCTCAAGTTCTTCTTTAGTTAGTTCAGTGAGAGAAATGTTAAACATTAACTGTTGCTTGTTGACTGCGTCATGCTGTGAGTCAGCATTTTTGCCTTGATTCTTCCCTTTCCCCTTCTTCTTGAATGTTGAGTATTCTGATAAGGATGTTGCTGAAAGGGGGCCAGAACAGAAGGAAAATCTGCAGTATTAAATATATCGATATTCACTGAAGTTTCATGAGATGTAAAAGGTGATGGATGTAAAGACTGAACCTTCATCTGGTATCCTTTTAGAACCCTTGTTTCCCTGGGCTAACTAAAGATGTTCCCATTTAAAAAGTGAACTCAGTCACAAACTAAAGTCTTTGACGAGTTGGAAAATAAAGGGTTTTTACGCTATTTCTTTGCATTCATTTGACTTTTTGGCTTTTTTATTATTCAGTCACAAACTAACTTATATTTTTAGTAGTGATAAATCTTTTTTCATAAATCTGAAAATTATCCAAGTTTCATTAAACCTATTGTTGACTATATGGAAGGAACTATCAGTTGTAATATTCTGATATAGTTCCTCAATTTCTTTAACAAAATTCATCTCAATTGTTTTGAAAAAAAGTATTCATTAATAACATATAGTCAAAACTCACTTTAAGATTAATCCATTGCCATTTGTGCAGCAGCTCTGGGTAACCGGTTCCATAAGTAGGCAACTTTAATATCTGTAGACCACGAGGGATAATACGTTCTTTAATATACACACTAAAATTCAATATCTTGCCATTGCAACCATTTATATTGCTGCATCTTCCTTTCAAACTGAATGATTTTAGAGAAAATGTTAGCAGAAGTTGTAGATGCAGTGGTTACATAAGAGTTCAAGCCATTTTCCTCATCAAACACTAATGCCAAAGGATTTCCAGTTATATTGAGGAGTTTAGCAAGTGAGTTAGTAGGTTGTGTAGATAATGGAGCATCAGAAAATAAACATGGGGTGTAGTCCAGTTCAGGTACCAATGTAATCACCCAAAAATATACCAATAAAAATCATATGAAATAAATATCTCTTGGGAAGTCACAAACTCTTTAAAATTCAATATAAGTCAACAAACAGAATACTCCATGACACTAATTTTAAAAAAAATAAAACAACAAGCTTTCACATACAAAACACTTTTTCAAGTGATTTAAAAGCTCCATACTACACTTCTTATATGTATCATTAATTAAACTAAAATTACAGTCAATTAATCAATCCATATATTACATAATTAGTGCTGCAAATTTATTTGTCTCAAAACAGGCTTAAAGGGACAGGATTAATTAACTCCAGGAACACTTGTAGAATTAAGTCTACTAAGTCAGTTGACTGTGATTTTAGTTTAATTAATGATACATATAAGAAGCATGATGCAGAGCTTTTAAATCACTTGAAAAAACATTTTGTATGTAAAAGCTTGTTGTTATATATATTTTATTAAATTATTGTCATGGACTATTCTGTTTACTTATATTGAATTGTAAACAGTTAGTGAGTTCCCAAGAGTTATTTACTTCATTTGATCATATAAACTACCATATCCTTCAAATTCTTTGGCTGTTGGGTAGATTTTTTAACATTCAAATGCACAAACAAAGCACATGTAAAAAGATTAACACACTATTGTTCTATGCAAACAAACTATCACCTTTTCTGTCCAAGCCAGCCAAAGCTGCAGTAGGGGAAGGAATACTTTAATCTCAACTCGAATATGGACTACCCATAATAGCTGCATCCTCAAAGAAAAATGCAACCATTTTGCAAACCATGCCCAATAAAATATGGCAGTTCATTATTAACTCCCCCATTACAGAACACTACTGCCTAACTCTCGCCAAAGCCAAATGGCTCCCAATACATTTGAGATCCAATCTCCTACTAGTATCATTAATTCACAAAACCCCTTCTCCTGAGACATCTTCCCCTCTCATTCATAAACTCTTCACCAAAATCCCCAGATATAATCTCAGGGGCATTTCTCAATCTGAATCTACCCTACAATTAAACTTCATTGCGCTGACCATGCATTCTCCATCCCAGCTCCTAAGCTGTGGGGCTCCATTCCTCTCTCAGTCAGAGATTTCTAAAAGTACTCAGACTTCAGCCAGCAGCACAACGAACATTGCTTCACCCAAACAAAGTGCTGCTGCACTCAGACAGGTCATGTTACATAGACCCTGCAGTTCTTTTACACCTCTTTAACCTTGTTTCATTCTTCCTTATTTTATCTTAAAATGCCCTCACCTCCTGCCACCCATTCATCCTAGCTCCCTCTTCTCCTCACATTTCCTGACCTTTCTAATCCTCTTCCCTCTGCATGCCTCTCTTACCATTTCACTATCTTCCCATGGTATCCTTACCTGCACCTTTTTGCACTTACCTCTTCTAATGTCTGCATACCTTTCTATATTATGATATGCTGCTGTCCATGTAGAATAAGCCATCTCAGTCATTATGGCTACATCTTATCCAAGAAGCTCTGCTAACCACGATTCCTTTTTTCCATTCATGTTTTGACATTTTAAACTGCTTCTTGAACTAATTGCTGTAGCATATTTTTGCATCTGTAAATATGTATATGTTTTTAGCATATCCTTGCATCTCTGAGTACATTTTGTGGCTGCAAATGATTCATTGAGATCAGTGTACTACCTTAGTAAATAAAAATAAATTTAATAATAAATAAACCTCCTTGTCATCCCTGGACTAACTCCAATTTATGTTTCTGACTGTTGAGGAATGAAGGATTCTTGGGAGAGAATAACACTACTCAGAGGGAGGTTTTCTTTGTGGCATAATCCCATCCTTGCATGTACTCATTCCACCTAAAGGGGTGGCATGCTAAGGGCTCAAGTCATATCATGCATGCTTCTGTGTATGACAAAGCAAAAGTCTTGTCCCCATGAAGTCAGCATTCCTCATGTATCCCAAGCCTCCTCCATGGTTCAGCAACACAGATTTGCCTAAGTGTGCTCTTTCAGCACAGAATGGCAGAATGGGCCCACTTATCTTCCCAACCTCTCCATCATATAACCAAACTAATACTAAAACAAAAGACAACTGGGCCATAGTCAAGGTTTTACCCTCTAAGCCATCAGTGAAGCATGTACAGCTATTTTAAATGGAGATCTAGTAGATTTCTGTTTCAGTCTCGTGAGATCATATGGTATTTCTTTACTCCACAGTTTACTGAAAAGGGAGGAATGATATCTGTGTTCAACTAATTTAAAAATAAGTCTCTTCTTCCCACATGAGAACAAGTGACTATAAGTGATACAAAAATATTATTTGTTTGTCTACTTAAATCTTTTTTGTCAGTTTCCATCTTCTAGAGCATACCCCTTTTAATCCCTTTTCATTTGCTGTTCACTTTTATACATCTATAGCTTCTTTCATGGCATTTCATTTTTCTCAAAGTTAAAACTATTCTATTGTTGCATCTTTTGTCTCATAACTCACTACCTGTACAAAACAGTCACAGACAAATTCAGGCTGTGGACAAGTGCTCAGTTTTATGAAACAAAGAACAAAGAAATGCACATCAAATTATATACTACACTGTCAACTGGAATATCACTGACATTCTGGATTAATTATTTATTTTGTTTTCTGTATTACAGACTGATGTCCTTCTTTGCAACTGCTACTTGCCAAATTGTGTTGCTGCTCTCCATGATCCTGAACTGGGTAAGTGAGAAATGAAAACAATGGAAGAGTGAGTGAGTGCAAGTCAAGGCCAAAGCCACTATTACTAAAAACACCTGAAGCTTAAAACTTACAACCAGTCTCAGCTAGGAATGCACATGTCAGTGGTATTTTTTGTCACCTGTTTTTTAGCCTTTGCCACTAAAAATTCTTTGTCGATATTTGAGGATAAATACTAGATACGAGGACAGCCATTCCATGAACTATGATTTTTTTAATGGATTCTTACACATTTATCTATATAATATGCAATATTGAATTAACAATTTACATTCACTTTCACACTCAAAAAGAATGAGGCTGAGTACATATTTAAGGTTCTTATTAACTCTTGTCTATCCCCTACAGACCTTTGTTACAGACAAAGATTAGTCATCTATAATACAAAATTATGTCTATCAGATGATGATCTTGTGGTAATTTTTTGGACCATTATGCTTTACTTTTCTAAATTATGCTTGATGACAAAAACTCTGTGCTTGTCTAACACAATGAACCTTCTACCTAGTGAGAATTCTATATTGATAGAGATATTGTATGGTAAACTATTTATTTGCATCTTCTAAGGGCGTGAGTGAAGATAAAGATGAGATCATATTAATTGTCAGGGTGAAAAGAGTTATATGTAGCTGCCATTTTACATGTCCCTGTATCTGCTACTTAAAAGAATCCCTGTACTTGCACCTCAGACTTGATAGCTAAAAGAAATAGAATGATGATTAGAGTAAAATAAAGCATCACTTGTTAAAATCCACAAAATAGATAGTTCTGTGGTGTTTTAGCAAAAAGCAGCTAGGTGTAATTTTTGTAGAAGCAAACTAAAGTGGAACATTTAACAGTGTAGAAAACACACAGGACTACAGGATAAAGTCAAAAAAGAGAAAAGGAAGATTAGGGATTAAAAGTGAATATTAGCTAATAAGGGATATATATATATATATATATATATATATATATATATATATATATATATATATATATATATATACTTATCACTTCACTGAAAGACCATTTCACTGACACCCATTTCACTGAGACCAAATCACCTAAAGTTCATTTCACCTAAAACTTATTTCACTGACAAGTTGTATTCTAAGGCATGTCAAATGTATATGTCCTTTTCCCCACTGTAGTGCAATCCTAGTGTTAGTATATGTAGTTAGGGGGGTGTGAAGATGCATAGCCCTCCCACATTGGGTGGTGTGGGGGCGTAGCCCCCCACCTAGTTGGGTTTTACTAAATAATGTAAAACAAAACCAGACAACAAAAAAACAAATTAAGTGGGGGGGCTATGCACCCCACACCCCCCAATGTGGGAGGCTGTGTCTCTGCACACCCCCAAACAATATATACTAATACCAGGATCAAATTACAGTGGGGAAAAGGACATATACCTTTGACTTGACTTGGAGTACTACTTGTCAGTGAAATGGCCTCAAGCTCAATGCCAAAAAGTGCAGTGTCATCCCCTTTGGTAAAAACTCTGTACCCATGAACTACCACATAGGCAGCAATCTACTTAACACCAAATGCGTGATAAGAGACCTTGGGACTCAGGTGGACAGTAGTCTCTCCTTTGATGGTCACATTGCCACAATAGTCAGGAAGTCCTTCTACATGGCACACCTCATCATAAAAGGGTTCTCATCCAGGTAAAAAGAGGTCATTGTTACCCTCTGCTCATCACTCATTAGACCCATTATAGAGTACAACGCCCCTTTTGGAATGTACCTCACAAGACATCTGCAGCAGCTGGAAAGGCCACAGAAGTACCTCACAAAGAGGATTACTGGACTCAAACAAATGGCCTACACTGACCACCTCAAAAAACTCCAGCTTTACTCCGTAGCATATCGCCTACTCAGAGGTGATCTCTGCCTAATATATAAAGCTGTCAAACCCAGAGCTGTTGGACATGCTACACCTAAAGAAATCCCAATCCCTCTGAGCTAAACACTCTAGGGACCTAAACCTTGTCGCCACAATAAACAGGACATGCTGGAGGGATAGATTCCTATCCCAGCGACTTCCCATTCTCTGGAACAGGCTACCCATCTATGTCAAGCAAGGTTCTTCATTAGCGCTCTTCAAGAAAAATCTTGATGAGTGGATGGGAAATAGGAAACACCCCCTGGGGATCACTTCTGTGTCTCTGCTCGTCAGTGTCATAGGAAAATAACTTTCTTGGGTGGCGTAAGCCAGGGAACCTTGTTGGCTAGGCGTGCGTAGGCCCTTGGGCCGATAGCCTAGTACCTACCTATGAACCTATGAACCTATAAGTTTTAGGTGAAATGGTCTTTCAGTGAAGTGATACGAATCTATATATATAGATATAGATATATATATCTATATATATATATATATATATATATATATATATATATATATATATATAAATTTTTGGATTATTTACTTAACCCTTACAGATAAAATGAATCCTTCCTACCACCAATTTTGTAGATACAGTTTCGTTTGGTTATAGAAAAGTGCTGACCTTGGCCAACAAAGATATTTTGTTAATGACCATTTCACATTTGTCTACATCAAATGTAGTAAGGGTGCTTTTTTTATGAAAATGCTCCACTTCTAATTATTTATTTCAGAAAGACTACATAAGATATTTTCATCTACTGCGAAATGGTGCTAGAGATGTGATGAGAGACCTTTGTGAACTTGGAGGCATATGATTTCCTATTGGCCTATTTAACTCGTTTCTAAGGGAAGATTGCTTACTTAAGAAATGTGTGGTGCCATTATCAGAATCTGTTCATGATTCAAAAGTTCATAATTTTGGCATTGATAACAGTAAACAAAAAGGTATTTAGAGGAAAACAGAAAAGTGTTGGACACCTAAAGGTTGATGAATGGAAACATTTTTGGCATCACATTATTAAAGAGAGATTGTTTCAGTGAAGGTAAAAGAGCAAAGTTTGACTTAATGTACCTTAAGGCTGGGTTTTATCTTGAGCAAGTGTAAAAGCTGAACATCTTTTTTACTTTTGAGCATATTATAATTCATAAAAGTAAAAAACAAACACACCGCTGGGATGAAGTTGTCACACCAGTACACAATGAACAGAACCAGAATAAAAACTGGATGCTATAGAAAGTCTGACAGCAAATTAAACAGTACATGATCTGCCAATGTGTACTAAAATAAATAAAACAAACCGTAATTTCTAGTATGGCTTAAGTATATGTATAAAAAATACTTATCTGCTAGTCACCTAGTTCTAACAGTAGCTATGCGCTTAGTCATGGTATAATATAGCTGATTGGACAGCTTGTTATGATGTCATAATTGGAATTAGTTTCTGATGTGGATTTTAAATAGTGAGTGTTAACTTGTGTATTTTTAAAGTCTAATGAAGCACTGAGGACAATGCAAAAGTGCTTACTAAGTTATAATAAAAGCTTTTGGGTTTATTTTACTTAGCCGTATTTGTTGTCACCCAGTTTTTATTCTGGTTATATTATAATTCATATTATATACAGAAAGTTAAATGTTTTTATTACATGGCATTAGTAAAATAAATGCATTTATGTTTGTTTTTATAACTGTAATACATTATATCATATGTGGATTTGTGTATGGTGTAGCTGAACTGGGATTTGCTTTTCCTACTCTCATTTCAAATAACCTCTTCCTGTTAATCGCTTGTCACTTGTTACAAATGTAATGAAATGCTGATACAAATAAAAATAAATTACTTTTACTATAATATTTATTACTGTTTCTGCAAATGCAAGCTTCTTATGAATTTGAACAATACACTTCCTATTAAACTTGATGCACCTTTTATTAGTAGGTAAATTTAGGAGTACATTTCCTAAGAAGGTTTGACCATATAATTTTGACATTTTATTTTTTTATTTTTTATTTATTTATTTTTTTTTTATATTTGTTGACCGGGCTAGTCTAACTGGATATATGTCCATTTTCAGTAGAGGCCCGGGGAGAAAAGCTCCAAATATGATCAGTAATAAAGTTAACAATATATAAAAGGACATGTATATAAAAAATACAGTACAAAGGTAGCATTGGTTAAATGAAAAATATAGTAATAAAATTATGGACTATAGCCATTGTACTAAAGGTTAACTAAATATAAAATAAGAAACACTTGTTCAAAACAAGATCATTGTAATTTTACCTTTAATATAAATAATGAGGAAAAAAGTAGGTTTGGAGGCTTAGGTTAGTGTAAGGGCAAAAGGATTTGAGCAGGAGGGGCAGAGGATTTCAGTCTGGGTTAGCACAAGGACAGAGCCACTGGGTTTTAAAATATTCTTTGAAATGTTTTTTGAATAGAGAAGTAGAAGCTAGGGTAGATAGTTCAGTACGGAGCATATTCCAGTTTTTACTTGTAGTATTAGAGAAAAGAGAGTCACCAGCTTTGTTGTTAGATTTGATTGAGGATGCCAGAAGTTTATTGGCAGAATGTAGTGTAGCTAGATTTTTATATGGTGAAATCAGATCAGTGAGGATAGGGGTATTATTGGGGTAGTGCAGGATCTTATGAGTAATAAGTAACTGTTTACTGAGTATATGGTTCTGTATTTCTAGCCATCCTAGTTGTCTGAGGTTAAGGCAGTGGTGAGTTTTAAAGGGAGAGCATGTGATGAACCTAGCTATGTTATTATAACAGTGAGAAAGTTTGGAGAGGTTGTTTTTTGATAAGTTAGTATATATGGCAGAGGCGTAGAAGAGGGTAGAAATGAGGTGGGTTTGGGCAATGGTTTTCCTGGCTGAAGGGGTAAGGAATGGTTTAATTCTATAAAGAGTACCTAGTTTTTTGTTAACAGACTTAATGGTGGAGTTAATATGGTCATCATAGTTAAGCCGATTGTCAATTGTAACTCCTAGTAGCTGGGTGGAAGTACCTGGGGTTATGTTGGTGGCATTGTTAGAGGTAATGGTAAAGAATGGATTGGGTGATTTATGAGTTGGAGTAAAAAGTAGTAGTTTTGTTTTTTTGGGATTAAGGAGGAGGCAGTGTTGCATAAACCAGTTTTCAACATTTTGGAAAACAGTTTGGGTAAGTGACTGGAGGGAGGCTAGATTTTTAGCAGTACTGATTAAGGTTGAGTCATCTGCATATTGAATGCTGGTGGCTTGGGGTGTGTTCAAGTGTAGGTCATTGATAAATAAGGAAAAAAGAAGGGAACCTAAGATAGAGCCTTGTTGGACTCCAATATTTATGGGAAGTAATGATGATAGATTGTTATTCCAAAGTATTGTTTGTTGTCTATTTTGAAGTTAACTCCTAAACCATTGTAATGCTTGTGGATTAAGAGAATAGGAATTCAGTTTGTTTAGAAGTAAGTTATGGTTGACCATGTCAAAGGCTTTTGACAAGTCAATAAATAGTGCAGAGGAGAAGGAGTTATTGTTCCAATTTTTATTTATAGAGGCAGTGAAGGATAGAAGGGCAGTTGTAGTACTGTGGAATGGTCTAAAGCCATGTTGGCAGTTTGCAAGTAGGTTATTTTGTAGCAGGTGGTTAAGTAGTTGTTTGTGAATACATTTTTCCATTATTTTAGATAATGGGGAGAGTAAGGCAATAGGTCAAAAGTTAGAGAGCTCAGTAGAGGATCCACCTTTATGAAGAGGGATGATATGGGATACTTTCCAGATGGTAGGAATTTTACCTTCATAAATAGTTCTATTAATAAGGATAGATATGGGGTAGCTTATAGCTTTTGTGGCAATTTGTAGGTATTCTGATGGGAGACGGTCAGCTGATGGGGTACAAGGTTTCAGTTTTTTAAGTAGCTTGTAGATAAGAGATGTACTAACAGGTTGTAGGTAAAAGGTAGGAGTTGAAGAATTGGAAGTATTTGGTAGGGAAGTAGAAGAGGGAGGTAAAGAATTGGCTAGAGTTTATATGGCTTCTCTAAAGTAGTTGTTAAAGGCATCAGGGATTTGGTTGGAATTATTATGGTTGAAACCTGATGGGACAGGAGTAGCAGGGTGTCCAGGCTTAAGAAGTTTGTTTATCCCTGACCAAAATTTTTGTGGGGTATGTTCACTGGATTGTTGGAGGTGAATGTAGTAGTCTTTTTTGTCCTTAAGAATGTCTTTTTTGCTAGCATTTCTTAACTGTTTAAAGAGGAGGTGATCAGATGGACATTTGGTAGCTCTCCATTTGGCCCATATTTTATTTCTGAGGAGCATTCTTTGCTTTGTTTGTTTAGTTAGCCATGGAGCAGTTACTGTTCTCATTTTCATAGAGCGATAAGGTGCATGGTAGTCCAGAATTTGAAGAAAGTTAGTGTTGAAGTAGGTAACAGCCTCATCAAGTTCAAGATGGGTTAGGGGTGACCAGATACATGCTAGCAATTCATTTAGGAAGCTATCTGGGTTAAAGTTTTTTTTTGAGCGTGAAGGTTTGAGATTATGAGTTGTTGAAATATGAAGTTTTTGTCTAGTAATATAGGTAAGCATATGGTCGCTGATGTTATCAGGGAGGGTACCTGGAGTATAAGTATTAGGGTGGTAGTTGATAAGGATCCAGTCAAGAGTAGTTTCTTTCGTACTAGGTTTGTGGATTCTAGTGGGAGCAGTTATTAATTGAGATAATCCAAAGAGATTAATGTGGTTAGTATGGTTCTGGGTACTGCAGGTGAACCAGTCTATGTTGAAGTCACCCAGTACAATAGGTAACTAAGTATGTTTTCAAGAGTATTAGTATTGTTACCAGGGGTTAGATACATACAAATTAGGTAGATAGATTTGGAGTTGTTGATTTGGAGTTTGATAGACAGTGCTTTAGACAGTGCTTCAGATTTGCTGTCTAATGATGGAAGCACATTACAGGGGGAAACTTGGAGATTAGATTTATAGACAATGGCTATACCTCCACCTTTTTTGTTTATACAGTCACGTCTAAGGATATTATATCCTGGGGGGGTAATTTCATGGTTTAGAGTAGATGGTTTTAGCCAGGTTTCTGTGAGACATAGAATATCAAATGAGTGCAAATCAAGGAGTGCATGTAGGTGTGAAATTTTATTGTTAACACTTCTAATATTCAGGTGAGATATTAGGAAGGAGTTAAGTCCTTTAGCTATTGTAGGAGTGTTGGATAAAGTTACATTATCAAGGGTATTGCTTTTGTCATTATTGGGGCCAGGGTTTGGATGAATATCACCGTGTAGGAGGAGGTGATGTTGGTTATAGTATAGAAATTTATAGATTTTGTGGAAATTATTAAAATTCTTTTTGATAGTGAAATAAGTCATATGGGTAGTTCTGTGATATTTTGGTAGAATATAATTAGAGGGTACTGGTTATGTTGCTGTGGTTAGGGGTATAGATGAATGAAGATGGAGACATTTGTTGGAAATGATGGTTTTGTTTAGACAGAGTAAGATTTTCAAAGAAGGTGAGTGAATAAGGTATAGTAAGAGAGGCTATTATTATAGTTAAGAGTAGTGTGTGTGCAAACATAGTTTTGTGTGTTGGGGTCATTGTAGTGAGTAAATGTAAGGTGTGGTTAGCTAGAAAGTGAGGAGAGGTGGAAGGGATGAAAGTGAATGTGACACGAGGTAGAGCAGGGTTTAAAGTAGTCAATAAGAAAAGTAGTAGAGGTAGTGAAGTAGGTGGATGTGGGAAGTAGCTAGTATAGTGGATGGTTAGGATAGGTAAGGGAATGGTTATTGTGAGAGGTAATTAAGGCTAATTAGGAAAGATAGAACTAGGGGAGTGGTGTAGTGATGAGAAGGTTAGTGATAGGCTATGAAGGATTAGGGGAGGGTTTTTTGAGGTATTAGTCTAGGAGCACTAGGGGTGGGTGGGAATTGGGGGTAGGGTAGGGGAGTGGAGTGAGCCGGAAGGGTGAATGGAGAAGGCAGACCAAGACCAAAGTAAGGTAAAAGCAGTGAGAGAAAACAATCAGTAAGGTAGAAGGTAAGAACAGAAGTCAGTAAGTAGTAATGCAGATGGTGTGAGTGTGAGGAAGGGGGAAATATGAACAGAGAGAGGGGAAACCAGGGTGAGGAATGGTTAACCTAGGAGTAGTGCAGGTGGAGAGGCGGGTTAGATAAAGGGTTTATAAGGAAAGTGGAGAGTCGTGTGCAAGGTTAGTAAGGACTATGGAAGACAAAAAGTAAAAGGAGAAAAGTGCAACGAGTCTGAAAAGTTTAAAGTATGAGGTGGGAAGGGTAACAAAGAGAAAATTAGAGGAGAGTAAAGACTGCCATCTGGTGGCCAAAGTCTGTAAGTACCCAGTAAGCAGATCTTAGCAGTTAGATGCAAATAAAAGGAAAAGTAATGGAGAAGGGAGAGGTTAGAGGGGTATAAGAATAAAGGTTGGTACAATGTCTTAGTGACAGGCAGGGAGAGCAACAGTAGTAGACGGGGGGTATGGATGCTGGCAGATATGGCAGTTTAACTAGTACACCTAGGAAGTGTAGTGGACTAGTATATACTTAAAGTTTAGGAAGGAAAATAATAATTACAATATTAGTCTTTTAGTCCAAGGGCGGTTAGATACCCCAGGTGAGGAGCTACCCAGGCAGGAATAGGTAGGTGGATATTTCTGTTCTTTTAAGTCCAATAGGGCACCGCCCAGAGTGGATAAAGTGAGTATAGTAGGTTTGCAAATCTTAGGCTTTTAGTCCAAGGGCAGTTAGATACCCCAGGTGAGGAGCTACCCAGACAGGTATAGGTAGGTGGATATTGCTGTTTTTAATTTGTATAATAAAATATTCTAAGAAAACACTAACTGTTTAATGTTTTAAATTAATGCTGTTGCTTGCATTAAATTATTTATGATAATAGTGTCATGAAGTATCTTGTTTTATTTTTATTATTTTTAATTTGAGTTTAGCAGTGATATAAATCTATATTTATTTGATTTAACTCTTGTTTCTACTGCCTGAAGATGTATGTAATTTTTGAAACATTTAAAAAAAAAAGATAACAGTTGTAGGTTTGTATAAAAGAACGGGCCAGATTCACGAAGGCTTGCATGGAGTCTAAGAGTAGTGTAAGACATCAGACAGGCAATATGTCTGCCGAGCGATTCAGCAATAGCCGGCAGGGGCATGCATGAGAGCTCCTAAAACTACTCTTGCACGGACAGTGTTATGGTATATAAATTACCTAATTTGCTGCTGAAATGTATGCAAATGAGGTAAATTTGTGATCCAGGAACCACTAACATGTCCGTGGAAGAGCAGTGTTATTTGCAGAAATGTACTCCATTGGTAAAGAAGAACCGTTCTGCAAATAGCTAAACGGAGCTATGACAGCTCCAAATAAAGGATGCATCCAGTTGAGAAAGCATGCCAATGGCCAAATATAAGGCCATTGGCATTTTTATAGGTTGAAAATTAATAAAAATCAATTTTTTTCCCGATCTCCGATGTTTAAGCATAGCGCAGCGCCGCACAAACGTGTGGCACTTTAAAAACCAGAAAAATAAATAAAAAAATAGCCAAAAATAGACATTCTTTAAAAATATTATTCTGCCATGCAGGTGAATGTCAGGCTGAAGACAACATGGCTACTGAGCCGTGGTTGCTAAGGGGGGAAGCTCAGTTTGAGAGATGTAACCAAGCATTAGTAGGCAATCCTATGCAAATGAGGATAAGGATAGTGAATCCCAAATTTCCCTGGTATGTGAGCCATGACCCTAGAGTGTAAGTGTAGGAATAGGGGAGTAGTAGAGTAAAAGATACGTGACATCATGAGGGGGTATGTATGAAAGACTGTAAGCTTATTGGAGCAGAGTGGCTTATGTTTGCTCTGAGTTGCTCAGGATTGGAAGAGGCATGTCTACAGTTGTCCTAGCTGAAACCCAGAAACCGAAGGTGTACGCCGTGGATATATCTGAAATTTCTTGCAAATGTGCTTACATCATGTGCGCGTGTGTGCACGCCTGTAAGCCTGTGTAAGCCTGTGTATGCCTGTGTGCGTGGGTGTGCACCAGTCTAAGCCTGTGAAAGCCTGTGCAAGCCTGTGTGCGTGTGCGCTAGTGTGCATGTGTCTGCGTGGTGCTGCCCCTTGTGGAAACAGAAAGGGAAAAGGAAGGAAAAAAAGTAATAAGAAGTTAACCAAGGAGAACAAGCAGAGCTGCCAGGTGAAATAAATCAGAATCAGCCAATTACACAGGCAGCACACTAGCCCAGCCCAGCCCAGCACTTAAAACTCTGCAAACAACATTCCCCCATGTTTTTCTCAAAAACACTGCAACACTGCAGTATACAAAGAGTGAAAACTTAAAAAGCTTAACTCAGACAAAAAATGTTAGGGACTGCCATTGCTATTATAAGCCAACATGTGCAAGATGCTGAGGGTGGTGCCATTGCGAATGCTGCTGAGCAACCCACAGTGAGGAGATGGAGAAGAGTGTACAGACCCAGGGTAACCTACCAGGGGCTACATGAGCTGGAGATAGTAGAGTGCTATAGAGTGGATAGAGACCTCCTGCAGCAAATTGTTAAGCTGTGCAGGCCACACCTCACACACAGAACCAACAGAGGGGAACCCATCCCAGTGGAAACCAAGGTATGTGTTGGCCTAAGAATACTAGCAACAGGTATCTTCCAGAGACCAACTGGTGATTTGATGGGGATTTCACAGGCATCAGCATCCAGGGTACTGCACCAGTTCCTGAATGCTATGTCAGCACATGTCAGTGATCATGTATATTTCCCCAATTCCCGTGAGGCATTGGCCAGCAATATGCATCTTTTCCAGCAAGTAGCGGAATACCCTGAGGTAGTGGGTGCAATAGACTGCATGCACATATACATCAAACACCAGCCGATGAGTGGGGTAGGGCCTACATCAACCACAAGGGCTTCCCCTCCATCAACTGCCAGGTCATGTGCGATGCCCAGGGCATAATACTGAATGTGTGTGCTGGCTGCCCTGGAAGCTACCACGATTCCCATATCTGGCATCTGACGCAGCTGTACCAGACATTTGCCAATGGAGGCATCCCTGACGGTCACCTAGTGGAGGATGCTGGATACACACTGGAGACATGGCTGATGACACCCATCAGAAATGCACACACACCTGAACAAGAACTCCATAATGATGCACACACACAAACACAAAATGTAATCGAGCGTGTGTTTGGGATGCTCAAGTCATGGTTCTTGTGCTTGGACACATCTGGTGGAGCCTTGCAGTACTCACCAATTACATGTACCCAAATTGTCATGGTATGTGTCATGCTACACAATATGATCCTGCGAAAACAGTTGCAACAGGAACAGCATGGGGCAGGGCCAAACAGCCCCCCACCATTGCCAAGGCCATCACAGGGAGAGCGTGACTCAGAGGAGGAACAACCTGAGCCTGCCCCAGTAGGCAGAAGGAGGCATGCCCAGTATGCCTTGGCCTTTGCAAAGAGGCAATGCATAGCACATACACTGGCTCAGTAGAAAACCCTGGAAATGATACTTCTCTCTGACTTGCACATAAAATAAAAGGGATGCCTAGCTTGACACTACCTGTTTTCAAACATGTATAGGTAGTGTACTTTGTGCATCCAACATAGGCAGCCCTGCAGCACCACCTGAGGCATGAGTGCCATGTTTTAAGCAATATAAAGCAGTGCTAAGCAGCTTTTACCACTGTTTAGCATATTTAACAAAATTGCACAGAGCTGCGCACCGCGCAAACTAGCGCAACATTGAGCAACATTGGGCAACGTTGGGCAATGTTGGGCAAAGTCAGGCAAAGTCGAGCAAAGTCAGGTAAACACGCTCACACCTGCTTTACTGTTCCTTCACCAGTCAGGTCTGCTCAGCAAGAAAATAAAAAGCAGTGACCGGGCTCGAACTCAGGATACTGTGCACTATAGTCACAGCACTGAACCACTAAGCCATGACAGCATTTCACTGACACAGACACAGCAGAACAATTGCAGACTAATGCAAACACAAACAAATGCTGTAGCATGCCCCCTGAACTTCACTCCAGGCCTATGCAGACAGATAACAGCAGGCCAGGTAGTGTGATGTGGGTTGGGTAGGCTATGAAGTCACAAACTAATATACATGAAATTGGAAGCTAAGATCTGTAGTACAGTAGTATGCCTCAAGCCAGTATGATAGGCAACAGTACAGACTGAAATGGAGTACCTGACATAGCAGTGCACACCTAGCAAATGTGTATAAGTGTCAGGTGAACCCCCTCATCCTATGTACACCCACAGTAACAATCAGGTGTGCCACCCGGGTAGAAATGTGCAAATAATAGCTGCCCCCCCTGTATGTAGAAATGTTGATAAGTCTATGTAAAGTGACTCATGGAAGCCCTGCAGGCACAGAGTGCTTCCTGTTGATATACAACACAAAGGTGAGCCCTGAAGTAAAAACCAACTTGATTTTTCACACACATATAGTATATATGTCTATACTGGGCATGCTCACCCACTTAAATAAACAAAGCAAATGTCAGTCAACAACATACTGAAAGGTCATACTGGGCAAGCTCACGCACTTAGGTTATGTCTGAGTACAGCAGTGGGCCACACATATCTGGCAGTTGCATTTCTTACCTCAGAAACTTGTCACTATTCACCAATCCTGCCTTGTGCACACAGTGATATGAAAACAGACCCATATAATATATTGGACTCCTGTCATAATCAAACTATGTACTACAAGTACTTAAGTTGTTCAAAGAAAGTGAAAATTCAAAGAAGATCAATAAATCTCTTATCAGTATCATCAATAAACAATGAGCACTCCTAACATTATCCAATCCATGTTCTGGCAAAAATATTGTCAAAGAGTCCATAGAGAACCATGAAGCTTTCTTTCGCTATGTCATAAATATCAATGAATATCAATATCAATAAAGAGCATTAGCGGCCTGAAATACATGCCATACACAGACTGTCTCAAAATGCTCCAGCTGTACTCTCTCACATATCACCTACTCAGAGGTGATCTCTGCCTAACATACAAAGCTATGTCAAACACAGAGCTGTTGGACATGCTCCATGTAAAACACTCACAATCCCTCTGCTCTTCGGCCACAAAACCCAGAGTGAAATACAAAAGGAAGGGGTGTATCCATTTACCTTATGGATACCCACACCTTCAGGTTAGTGGCACAGCATGAGGCCTTGGAGACCATGCAAGTGCAACTAACATTGGGAAAAGCTGCTTATCAGATTGTAGCCTGCTACAGATCACCTACCTTGTCTCAGGAACCTCACTCAGTATTCCTGAGAACAATGGAAATTATAAAGGTCCTACCAAACACCATTATATGAGGAGATTACAACTACCCAAACATTGAGTGGGAGAATTACTCATGTACAACGTCCTTTGCCCAATGTTTCCTAGAGTTTAAAAACTCAAACACCCTGGAACAGCTGGTCACCACACCCACTAGAAGTGACAATGTACTGGACCTGATCATCACCAACATGGGATACCAGTGTTCCACAACAGAGATAAGCCCCTCGCTGGTAATATCACATCATAAAGTAATCACACTGGACATCCACATCCCGCCCCCCCACCCAGTCAAGGAAACCACTGTGAAGACATTTTCAAAAGCAAACTGCACACTTCCCAAGACCAAAGTGGAAAGTTCCACAAGCCCCCTTGCTATAGGATAATGCTATACAATCTGCTGAATCATTTACAAGTGCATTCTATGAGCATCTACAGGGATGCATGGATCGAGACATCCCAAATAAAACCAAGACACACTCCTCCAAAAAATAAGAAACCAATCTGGTGGTCGTTGCCCATAAATAAGCTATACAACAGAAGGAGGAAACAAACACATGATAGAGCAAACTTCACAAAAGGAATGGCATCACTGATCATTATTAGGAAGAAACAATGATCGCTCATGAAATAATCCAAGGCCAGTTTCTAAAGACAAATTGCCAAGGAATGTAAGAATAACAACCACAAAGCCTTCATTAGCTATACCAAACATTTAGGTGGTAACTCTCAAATATGCTGTCAGCTACCGCAAAATGGCAAAAGACACACTGAACCAACTGACATTGCCCACATCCTGGCGGACAAGTTCAGTGCAAACTCCCCCCATCAACCCCAAAAGGGCCTGTGTCCATCCCAGAAGAATGCAGAGCCCCAGACTTCAAGGACATGCAGGTAAAAACAGCCCTCTCCAAAGCTAAGAACGCAGCATCAATGGGACTGGATGGTGTCCCAGGCTGCGACTTACACCAGCCCCAAAAGGAACTACACCCTCACCTATATTCACTGTCCAGACTCAACCTTACCACAGGCTATGTACCCAAAGAATGGCATACAGCAACAGTCATCCAGCTCCACAAAGGGGGTGCCACAAAATAACCTGGAAACTATTGCCCTATAGGCCTACTCAGCCTGGTCTGCAAAGCTATGGGGCAAATTATCATGAAACCCATAAACAGAGACATTGGGAACCTCCAGACACTGGACTCTACCCACCTTGGCTTTGTTAAAGGCAAATCCTGCCTCCTAAACCTAGTTGACTTCTTTGAAACAGTTACCATGGACATAGATGGAGGTGATAGTAGTCCACACAGCCCACCTGGACTTCACTAAGGCCTTTCAACACCATTCCCCATTCGGGCATCATGGACAAGCTTACCAGCTTGAACATTAACAGCTATGTCACAGGATGGATGGCCAACTGGCTCACAGATCAAACACACATGGTCAGAGTTGCAGGTGCCATGTCCGACTCTAAACCAGTCACAAATGGCATCTCACTGGTCTTGGTCCTGGAACCCCACCTGTTCAGTAGATACTGCTCAGAGGTACAGGCAAGCATGGGAGGAGTATAGCTGAGCAAGTTTGCAGATGACTGCTAACTGTGGTCCATAATCTACTCTACAGCTGACACAGACATCCTCCAGAAGGGTCTTACAGAGACAGATACCTGGTGTCAAAACAATGCCCTCAAGCAGAATGCCAAAGAATGCATAGTCATCCCCTTTGGATAAAACAAAGTGCACACAAAGTACCACATAGGTGGTAATCCAGTATGTATGGAGAATGTAATTATAGCCCTGGGGACCCAGGTAGATAGTAAATGCTCCTTTGATGATCACATTGCCAAAGTGTTTAGAAATTCCTTCTATGTAGCCCACCTAATATCACCTAATGTAACCCACTTAGTCTATTCTGATGATGTCAACATCCTACAAATATACATGTGGAAAGGAGAGCACCCAGTAATGTGCATAGCGTGCCATGTAAATGCGTACTACTCTCGTATCAAAAAGTAATTAGGTAGGAGTTTGAATCCTGCACTTGACAGCTGTATACGAGAGTGTGTGTATCTCCTTGGAGAGGAGTAACGTTTTTGGAGACTACTAAAACACCTTAAAAGTGGTATAAGTCTGATGATATCACCATCCTACAAATATACCTGTGGAAAAAAGAACCCCCAGTAATGTGTATAGTGTGTCGTTTAAATGCGTACTGCTCTAGTATCATAAAGTAATTAGGTAGGGATTTGAATCCTGCACTTGACAACTGTATGAAAGTGTGTGTGTATCTCCTTGGAGAGAAGCAACCTTTTTGGAGACTACTACAACACCTTAAAAGTGCTATACTTATCTTTGTCAAGTCTGATGATGTCACCATCCTAGAAATATACTTGTGGAAAAAAGAGCTCCCAGTAATGTGTATAGCGTGTCGTGTAAATGCGTATTGCTCTACTATCATAAAGTAGTTAGGTAGGGTTTTGAATCCTGCACTTGACAACTGTGTGAGAGCATGTGTGTATATCTCTTTAGAGAGGAGCAACCTTTTTGGAGACTACTACAACACCTTAAAAGTGGCATACTTATCTTTGTCAAGTCTGATGATGTCACCATCCTACAAATATACCTGTGGAAAAAAGAGCTTCCAGTAATCTGTATAGCACATCGTGTAAATGCGTACTGCTCTAGTATCATAAAGTAGTTAGGGGTTTAAATCCTGTGTTTGACAACTGTATGAGAGTGTGTGTGTGTATCTCCTTGGAGAGGAGCAACTTTTTTGGAGACTACTACAACACTTTAAAAGTGGTATATTTATCTTTGTCAAGTCTGATGATGTCACCATCCTACAAATATACCTGTGGAAAGGAAAATGTCCATTAATGTGTATAGCACGTTGTGTTAATGTGTACTGCTCTATTATCATAACGTAGTTAGGTAGGGGTTTGAATCCTGCACTTGGTGAGTGTGTGTGTGCTCTATGTGTGTGACACTGTGGGTCAATGTGTTGTGGGTTTTGCTTTTACTACTGTATGACATATCACTATGACAATAGTATGTGCATTGCACATGTCAGGTAGCTGTGTGGCAAATATATATACGTACATGTGACCTCAATTATTTCTTAGGTGGGAACACTGCTTTCTCCATGAACACATCTGTTATCTTTGCCAGAATGTGCTGCCACTTTCCAGACCTTAGGTCACATCTGTATGCTGTGACAATCCCAGCCACTGCAGTGATCCCTGGCCTAGGTCATCCGTGTCACACACACTCATTACGGTTTCTATTGAATAGTGTGAGTGAGGGTTTATGCCTGAGGTATATTTCAGACCTGTTCAAATGCAGCAAAGTCTGTCAATGATAGCTATTCATTATAGGTGTATAACAACCTTTGTGGATATGCATGCAGACCCCTTATTGCTTATGTGATCCACCAAGGGATTTCAAAATACCTTTGGAAATGTGATTACCAAAGGAGAGATGACATAACACTTGGCTGTATGTACACATCAGTACCTGTTCAACATGTTGGAGGCTACTACCTATGTGGTACTGTGGGGATACTATGTTTTGTAAAGGTGGATGACTATGCTTTAGTTGGCTTATAGCTTTACAGCATGGGTTTGACAACAGGTATCTGTCTGTATGATACCCTTGTGGAGGATGTGTGTGTCATCTGGAGAATGCATTATAGGCCACAATATGCATTTCCAGGCGTGGACGAATTAGAAGTTATGTACCTACCATAACGTTCCATGTTAGTTGTCTTCTCTCGCCTTCTTTTTTGCTGGATGGGTTCAACTTGCTTAGCTAGAGAACTCCTTTTACCAGCTCAAGGCAACCCTATATCCCATGATGCAAGGCGAGACTACCTCAGATCTCATTTGGTAGCTAAATAACCCTGCCAAAATACTAATCCCAAAGGAAGAGCAAAACTAGCCTAGAAGAACTAGGCAAAAAGTTCTTAAGATAGACTCTGTAAAGAACTAAGTAGAGTGAATCTGATAAAGAGAAACTCTTCAAGATCTGTCCAGGCCAGGGGGAAGGAGGGAGGGACGCAAGAAAGAAGGCAAGAGAAGACAACTAACATGGAACGTTATGGTAGGTACATAACTTTTAAATGTTAAGTTGTCAATCACGCCTTCATTCTTGCTGGATGGGACCGCGTCCCTAGCACCTGTATCCCAGGTGGCTCAATGGAACAGACTCTTGAGTACTGTGGAACCAAAACTGGCTCTGTCCCTGGAGGCTAAATCTAATTTGTAATGAGAGACAAAGGTATGAGGAGTGGCCCAAGTAGCTGCTGCACAAATGGTATCAATGGGTAGCCTATCCTGAAAAGCTGTTGAAGTGGATAGGCTCCTTGTTGAGTGTGCCTTCGGTTTTGAGGATAGTTGCTTGCCTCTATTGATCTGATTTCCTGAATTGTTTACTTCTATGCAAATAATATCTGAGCTGACGATGGACATCCAAAAAATGAAGCTTTTGTTCAACTCTGTCATAATAATTTGGGAAAAAAACTGGTAGATCGATGGATGGATTGATATTAGTTTGAGAAACAACCTTGGGAAGAAAGGATGGATTTGTTCTCAAGGATACCCTGTCCTTGTGAAAAACCAAGTAAGGGGAACGGATGCAGAGAGCTTGAATCTCGGATACCCTCCTTGCTGAAGTGACAGCCAGTAAGAATATAGTTTTCCAGGTCAATAACTTCAAGGAACAAGAAGCAGACAGTTCGAAGGGGGGTAAAATCAAGGATGCTAACATCAAATTCAGATCCCATTGTGGAGGAGGATGTTTTATTGGAGGCTTTAGGAGAAAAACTCCTCTCAGAAAGGCTTTGCATAGTCTATGTGACATAATGTTATGATCTTGCAAGCCAACATGATATTTGGAAATAGCCGCCAATTGAACTTTGACTGTTGATGAAGAGGATCCTGACTGAAAAACTTCAGCCAGAAAATCTAAAACAGAATGCACAGGTGCAGTAAAGGGATCAATGTGCTTGGAGTTTGCCCAAAGGGAAAAACGTTGCCACTTGCTAGCATAAACCGTTCTGGTGGACGACTTCAAAGAAGCTATTAATATATCTCTGACAGGATCAGAGATCATAGGAAGCCTGGCTAGGGAAGGAAGTGGAGCAACCAAGCAGTGAGGTTGAGAGAACGAATGGCCCGGTGCTGTTGACTCGATTGGTGGATCAAAAGATCCGGAACTGGGTCCAGATGCCAAGGCTGCACCAGGAGGTGATGATGTAGGGTCAGGAACCAAATTTGTCGAGGCCAGTAAGGGGCAATGAGAATCAACTTGGCACTCAAAACGGTAGCTTTCTGAATGACCTGTGGAATTAAGGGGAAAGGAGGAAAGTATAGAAGTCCCCGGGGCCAATCCTGGGTTAGAGAGTCTCTCAGGGGTTGGCCTGGTAGGGGAAAGAGAGTGAAGAAGTCCGGGCATTTGTTGTTTTGGGGTGTAGCAAAAAGGTCGCAACAAGGGGTGCCCCACTTCAGAAATATCTTGTCCACTATCGATTGATTGAGAGACCACTCATGAGGCACGAGAATGGCTCTGCTCAGTCTGTCCGCTAAGAGGTTGGACCTGCCGGGGATGTGCATTGCTGTCAGAAACCGATGAGAGGAGATTGCCCATTGCCAAATTCTGAGAGCTTCTCGACATAAAGGATAGGACCTGGTCCCGCCCTGCTTGTTGATGTACCAGACCACAGACATGTTGTCCGTTTGAACTGCAATAGTCCCCGTGGGAAGAAAGTCGTTGAGGGCTTGCAACGTTAAAAGCACCGCTCTCATCTCCAGGACTTTTATGTGCAGATGGTATTCTATGGGTTGCCAGGTCCCGTGGACCATCCTGCCCTGATAATGCCCCCCCCACTCGATCAGAGAGGCATCCGTAGTGACTGTGGCAACCGGAGGAGGGGGAAAAAATGG
Source organism: Protopterus annectens (assembly GCF_019279795.1). NCBI lineage: Eukaryota > Metazoa > Chordata > Ceratodontiformes > Protopteridae > Protopterus > Protopterus annectens. The sequence continues at coordinate 575,348,018 of NC_056731.1, read as the reverse complement.
TCGGCCCTGATGAAGTAGAGGGGAAGTTATCCACCAGGTTAGATGAGTCCTGCACGATTGTGTAACCAAGATTTCGTGTCTCATAGGAAGGTTCTGGAATGACCACTGAGTGAATAACATCCACTGCAGAAGACGCATGTGGAAGCGAGCTAATGGTAGAAGTACAATAGCCACAGCCATAAGACCTAGAACCTTCAGAACCAATCTGGCTTTGACTTTGCTGCTCTGCAATAAAATCCGAACGTATTTTTGGATGTCCAGAATTCTCTGATCTGTTAGTCTGGCTAACATACTGACGGTGTTTAATTCTGCGCCTATAAAGGTGATAGATTGGCAAGGCAGCAGAGAAGATTTTTCAAAATTCACCAATATTCCCAACCTTTTGCAAAGCTGTAGAGTGTAGTCTCTGCTCTGAAGAAGCTGATGCTTGGTGGTGGCGGAGAGGAGCCAGTCGTCTAAATAAGGAAACACCTGGAATCCTTGACGTCTCAGATGAGCTGCGACCACTGCCATGCATTTGGTAAACACTCTGGTGGCTGGTGTGAGGCCAAAGGGCATGGCTCTGAATTGATAATGACTGGTCCCTAGCCGAAGCGGAGAAACCTCCTGGAGCGCCTGTGTATCTTTATGTGATAGTACGCGTCCTGAAGGTCTATCGAGCACATCCAGTTGTCCTTGCCCAGAAAGGGCAGAATGGACTGAAGCGTGACCATCCAGAATCTTGCCTTCTTGACAAATCTGTTTAGATTGCACAGGTCTAAAATAGGTCTCCAATCTCCCGTCCTTTTGGGGACCAAAAGAATCTCAGTAGACGCGGATCCTACTTGGTCTGCTGGAACAGTCTGGATGGCTCTTTTTTCTAGGAGCTTTGAAACCTCCTGTTTTGCCAAATCCCTTTGACCGGGTGAGATGTCTGGAAGGGATTGGTGAGGTCGGATACCTTTGAAGGGGATTTTGTAACCCTCAGATATGATCGACTGTACCCACATGTCTTGTGAAAGGGAATGCCAGGCTACTGGGTACAGCGATATCCTTCCCCGACTGCCTCCAAGGGTGGACAGTCGGGCAACCCCTCAGGGATGCTGAAAGGGCTTCTCAGGAAGAGACTCCCTGTTGCCCTGATTCTGAGGACCCCCCTGCCTCTAGGGCGGCATCTATTATTGTTACCCCCTCTGCCTCTGGGGGTAAACTGACCACGCGTGTCCGGCGCTGCTCCTTGAACTTTACGGAACCACATCTTTCCTCCTTTCTGACCCTTGGGATAAGGTCTAGAAGGGGTGGAAAAATGGACTCCTACAGCAGAAAGAGTTTTGCTGTCTTGCTCACACCTGGTCAAGGTTTCCTTCACCTGAGGTCCGAACAAAGCCGAACCGTCAAAGGGGGTATTGGTGAAGGACGCCTTAAAGGGGTCCTCGAAATTACAAAGCCGCATCCAGGCTTGACGTCTAAGAGCCACTCCTGTGCCTGCGGCTCTGCTCGCTCCATCGGCTGCATAGGATATGAGCCGCATGGAGGAGTTGGTTAAAGAATTTAGGATTGCTAGCTGTGAGGCAATCTTGTCTTGAGCCCCAGCAGCTGAAGGATCCTGAACCACTTCACCTAGTTCCTTGAGAATATCTCTTTGAAGTCTGGTGAAATGACAAAGGTAGTTCAGCGAACGCATAGCAAAGGTCGCTGAAGAAAACATCCGCTTGCCATACCTATCCATGGTCCTAGAATCTTTGTTAGGAGGATGGACAGGCACGGAAGGATCCACTAGTTCCTTCTTGGTGGCCGCCGCCACCACCATAGCATCCACAGAGACACCCTTAGAAAGAAACTGCTTGTCTGAAGGGGCCGTAATAAATTTGGGTGGCCTCCTGGGGACAGGTTCCACAGAATCTGGAGCAGCCCACGCCTTCCGAGCCACTACCTGCATAAGTGGGTCGAAAGGTGGAGACACCCAGGAGGTGGAGGGTCGGGATCCAAAAGCCTCCAGGTATACCGACTCATCCTCGGAGGGGTCAGTGGAAGGCCAGTTCCCCCTCTGTTTGAGGAGTTCAAGGATGTCTGAAAAGGAGACATCCTCAGAGGGGGACCGTGGGGAACCCTCCGACTCATCTAAGTCGGTATCAGATGTTGTAGACTCAGGGAGTCTGTGTGTTTCCTCTTACCGTCCTCTTCGAGGGGATTCCCCTGCGGGATCAGGAGAAACCTCGGAAGAGGAAGTTATTCCCAATGGGGAAACCTGGGGCGATGGATCCCTGGGCCTGAGAGCAAGAGGCTGGCAAGAGACATCAACAGGCACCGAAGAGGGAGGAGCTAAAGGGATGGACCGTTGACCTGGCTCAGGTGCCAAGACACTCCTCATCACCACAAAGGCTCCTCTCCCAGGGAGACCAGAATATTCCTGTTCCGAAGAAATAGGAATTCCCGGCTCCACTGAGAGAGAAGGCTCCGAGGCCGATGTCGGTGCCGAGCTTACCAAAGCCGAAGCCCCGAGAGGGAGAGCGGGGTCAGACAAGGGCCCGATGCCACTAGCCCCCTCGGAGCCGACAAGGGAAACTTGACGACCTTCTCATGGAGGAGATCGGAGCCAAAGACGACGGAGCCGAAAGGGGATGTATCGGCTCTGGCGCCGACACGGTCGCTGTTCCCAGAAGCTCCGGCTCCGAACTCTGGAGGAGAGTCGGAGGAGGAAGTTCAAGGGGAAGAGCAATAGCCGAAGTCTGCTGAGACAGGCTATGGAGCATTTGGGCTAGTGCCTGTGACTTCAACAGCCTGCTTACCACCCTCTCTAAATCGTGGTCAGACAGCCTGGAAGATCTCGAAGATCGGCTCCGATGACTCCGTTCCGACAAAAGAGGAGACCTCGGAGCCGAGTGGATCGACTCCAAAGAAGGGAACCGAGATCTCTTCTTGGACGAAGCCATCGGAGCCGACGTCCTCTGGGTTCCAGATGGAGCCGAAGGCTTCGCCCGATACTGGATAACACGTCGGCTCCAGCCGGAGCCGACAAGGCAACTGTAGATTGAGTGTCGGAGCCGGTAGGAACCGACACTACCACATCAGAGGTAGAAAGATCGGCTCCAGCCGGAGTCGGAGCCACCGGGGAAGGCTTAACAACTGTAGCCTGAACCTTAGGTGGCTTTGAAGGTTTACTCAACCCAGTCTTAGTGGGTGAACCTTCTGGCTTTAATAAGCCACGGAGGAGTTGGAGCCACCGGGGAAGGCTTAACAACTGTAGCCTGAACCTTAGGTGGCTTTGAAGGTTTACTCAACCCAGTCTTAGTGGTGAACCTTCTGGCTTTAATAAGCCACGGAGGATTAACTTGTTCCTCTCCTGCAGGACTCTCTGGCTAAAGAATGACATATAGCACAGGAGTCCTGCAGGTGTAAAACCCAGGCCCCAGTAAACACAAGAAGTGTGACCGTCTGTCAGAGACATTTTCTGACAGCACGAGTCACACTTCTTGAAGCCTGGGACCTTTCCTTCCCTAGACATAGTCTAAGTAAAAAACACACACACACACTAAACAGTCACACTATTAATCCCAAAAACACACACACAGAAAGAGGCCTAGGCCTAACTGAAATTATAAACTTAGCAATTTAACTTGAAAGTTTAATTAAAGGGGAAATAGGGTGGGCTGTAGAAAAACTACACACTATCTGACTATTTAAAAAAGAAAGGGAGAGAAAAACCCTGACTAAATTGTTTGAAAATTCAAACTCACCTGAGCTGGCAAAAAAAGAGACCTCTTCACAAAGTGGCAAACGAGATCTGAGGTACTCTCGCCTTGCATCATGGGATATAAGGTTGCCTCGAGCTGGTAAAAGGAGTTTTCAAGCTAAGCAAGTGCCGAGTCGGAGCCGAGGATCGGCTCCGAACCCATCCAGCAAGAATGAAGGCGAGATTGACAACTTAACATCATATCCCTACTGTGTTTGCTTGTACATAAGAGAGCTATATGCCAAACAGGAGTGGTCCCAGGAATGGGTGCAGGTGAATACCACTGCATTAGTACCTGAAGGATCCAAATGTTACTGTGTGTCCTACATCTGTGTGTCAGTTGTCAAGACATCATCTAACGATTGTTTATGGTCAGGCTGTTGAGGTTATGTATACTACCAGAATGCAAACCAATGACAGATAGTAACAGTATCACCCACAGCACAGTGTCAAACCATGTCATACACACATGTGTATCCAAGTTCCAAAATGTGTGTAGTACAATATACACTGGCCACCAATAGAAACTATGGAGTGTTAACACTGTATAATAAAGGGCATGTCACCTTGCCCATGTGTCAACTATGCACATACATGCAGACAGTGCACCTCCACCATGTTCACAAATGTACACCTGCAAATCTGCGCTGCACACATCCCACACGTACTGTCCACTCTCTAACATATGCTGCCAATACTACACACATCAGCCAAGTGGCACCTGGGCGGACAATACACTATTGGAATTAACACTGGTGTAAACAATACTACATTGACAATCATAGCTTTAATGCATCATGGCTGCTCAGCTACGCCTTCAAGGATGTCATTACACTTTATTGCTGACAACATGCTAACATTGCTATACTGCTATAAAGTCACTCTGTGCATCAGCACCATGTTAGCCTGTTCTTGCATCAATGTTACAGATGACAGGGGGTGGCACAGGTTGCATCATATGCATAGGATGTGTTGTTGGTTTACCAGAGGCCTACATTGAGCCATACAATTGAAGTGTGTGTGTGTGTGTGTGTGTGTGTGTGTGTGTGTGTGTGTGTGTGTGTGTGTGTGTGTGTGTGGGTGTGTGGGTGTGTGTGTGAGGGCAAGAGAACTGCTCTGGGCCAATGTTGATGTAATGTGTGCAAGTATGTGTTAGCCCTAGGTGTCTGGTTTATGTGTGAGTGTGTCTGCATGCACACAGTTCCACCATGTGGCTGCCATATACAGGGATTTGTGGGACAGCCACACACTTACCTGCCAGGTTTTACAGATCACCATCTCTGGCCACAGATATGGTACCTGTGCCTGGCAGGGGTGCTACTGACAGTATCAGGTATTAAGCCAAACTGGGTACTATCCTCAGAGTTAGACATATGTACACTGGACCCAGGTCCCTGCTGGGACTGGCCAGAGCCACATGCACGTGGTCTTTTAGGACAGTCTATGGACAGCCCACCCCCAACATTGCTGGGGCTAGTACTTGCACTACGGGAGCAGCTGTGACTTGAGGGATGTCTGCGGCGACTGCCAGCTGCTGATGTTGCTGGCATACATCCACATCGATGTCTCAACCGTCCTGCACTGTCTTAACACATGGACATGACATTGCGGAGGACATCTAATGTCTCACCCCAACATCTATCAATGACCTCAGTGTAATTACGGATGGCACCTGCTAGGTCACAGATACTGTCATTTAAAGCCATGTTATGTGCTCTCTGTGTCCTTAGTCCCTGTCTTGTGTACCGTTCCATACATGCCTGTGCCTCCATGACAGCCTGGAACATGCATGAGGTTGTAAGACCTGTGACACGTCTGCCAGGGGCATGATGACCAGCAGTGCTGTGACGAGAACCCCTGGACATCTGCCTATGTCATACCGTTCCAGACATCTGGGTATGGCTGCTGTGTCGGGATGCATGTGCCATAGATACTTCACTGTCCTGGCTAATGCTGACTGTACACTGTCCCTCAGCTAAGGTTCATAGGTTCATAGGTTCATACTAGGCTATCTGCCCTAGGGCATTTATAAGCCTAGCCAGAGTGTGTTTGGCTTTCGCCACCCATTTTAAAATAATTTTGCTATGCCCTTTTTCGAGGTTAGTATACTGTGCCTCTGTCTAACAGTGACACAGAAGTGATACCCGGGGTAAACCTACGATCTCCCATCCACTCATCAAGATTCCTCTTGAAGAGTCAGTGAGGGACTCTGCCTAACCTGGACTGGGATTTCATTCCAGAGTGAAGGGAGTCTCTGGGTTATGAATCTGTCCCTCCAGCATGTCCTATTTATTTCAGTGCTGAGGTTCAAGTCTCTCGAGCGCATAGCTTGATGGGATTTTGATTTTCTGAGGTGCAGCATGTCCATTAATTCCGGGTTGGACATGGCTTTATACGTCAGGCACAGATCACCTCTGAGCAGGCGGTATGCCACTGTGTAGAGCTGGAGTTTCTTTAACCGGGCAGCATATGGCATCTATTTGAGCCCTTTGATCCTCTTGGTGAGGTACTTTTGGGGTCTTTCCAGTTGCTGCAGATGTCTGGTAAGGTATATCCCAAAAGGGGCATTGTACTCAATTATGGGCCTGATGAGGGATGAGTAAAGAGGCACGATGATCTAGATGTGAATCCCTTCATGATTAGGTGGGCTATATAAAATGTTTTTCTGACCACTTTGGCCACGTGGTTGTCAAATGAGAGATTGCTATCAACTTGGGTCCCCAGGTCCCTAATTACTTCTTCTGTACTTAATGGATTACCACCTATGTGGTAATTTGTGGGCACTTTGTTTTGCCAAAGGGATGACTATACACTTTTTGGCGTTTAGCTTGAGGCCATGGCTCTGGCACCAGTTGTCTGTTTCTATGAGGCCCTTTTGGAGGATGGTTGTGTCGGCTGGAGTGTCAATTATGGTGCCCAGTTTGCAGTCATCTGCAAACTTGGTCAGCCACAGTCCTTCCGTGTTGGCCTGTACCTCCGAGAAATATATACCGAACAAGAGGTCCCAGGACTGAGCCTTGTAGGACGCCACTTGTAACTGGTTTGGAGTCTGACATAGCTCCAGCAATTCTAATCATGTGGGTTCTGTCCTTGAGCCAGTTTGCAACCCATCTAGTGACATAGGGGTTTATATTTAAGCTGGTGAGCTTATCTATAATGCCCGAGTGGGGTATTGTATCGAAGGCTTTTGCAAGGTCCAGGTAGGCTGTGTGGACCACCTTCCCCTCGTCAATGGCCTTAGTGACTGTTTCAAAGAAATCATCCAGGTTTAAGAGGCAGGATCTGCCCTTAACAAGCCAAACTGGGTAGGATCCAGTAGGTCCCCAATATCTTTATTTATGAGGTCCATGCTGATCCTTTCCACAGCTTTGCAGACCAAGCTAGTCAGGCTTATGGGCCGATAGTTTCCAGGATCCATTGAGGCACCACCTTTGTGGAGAGGGACCACTGTTGCTGTACGCCACTCTTTGGGTACATATTCTGTAGTAAGGCTGAGATTGAACAGTAGTTTTATGTTTGGGTTTAGCTCTTCTTGGAGTTCATGTAGGACGCAGCCCGGACACCGGGTCCCATTGATGCTGTGTTTTTTTGCTTTGGAGAGGGCAGGGCTTATCTGAGCATCTGAGATGTCAGGGGGGCAGCACTCTGCTGAGATAGATATTTGCCCTTTGGTGGGAAGGGAGAAGTTTGCGCTGAACCTGTCAGCTAGGATGTTGGCAATGTCTGTGGGTTCGGTGCATTTTTTTTGTCATTTTGGACTAATTCTGAGCATATCTGGGAATTCCCACCCAGGTTCATAACATAACTAAAGAAAGCCTTGTGATTATCCTTAGTGTCCTGTGCAATTTTTCTCTTGAAGCTGGCCTTAGACGATTTTATGAGTGCCCATAGTTTTTTGCTAATACTGATCAGAGATGCCTTCCCTTTTTGGGATTTTGCTTTATCATGTAGTAGCTTCCTCCTTCTATTGTATAGTTTGTTTATGGATGGGGTCCACCAGACAGGACATCTGCCTTTGGAGGATTGGGACTTGGTTTTATTTGGGATTGCATGGTCATAGAATGCGTTTATAAAGGATTCTGTGGTCTGGGCCGTATTTTCCACAGGCCCAGGGGCTTTGAAGGATTCCACCTCGGTTTTGAGGAGTGTGAAATTTGCATTAGAGAAGTTTTTCACTGTGGTTTTCAGGGCAGGGGTTGCAGTCGGGATGTGAATATCCAGTGAGATTAGTTTATGGTCTGATCTTACCAATGAGGAATACACTTCTGGTCTGGTGCATAGAGTCCCCATGTTGGTGATGATCAGGTCCAGTATGTTTTCCCCTCTTGTGGGAGTGGTAACAAGTTGTTCCATAGCATTTGAGTTTATAAATTCTAGGAACCTTTGGGCTAGGGTGTTGGAGCTAGAGTAATGCTCCCAGTCTATGTTTGGGTAGTTGAAGTCGCCCAATATAATGGTGTTTGGAGAGACCTTCATATTTTCCAATGTTCTCAGGAAGGCCGAGTGGGGTTCCTGGGTTTGGGAGGGTGGTCTGTAGCAGGCTATAAACTGGAAGGCAGTTTTACCCATTGTTAGTTGCACATGGATAGTCTCTGATGCTTCGTGCTGTGCCACCAACCTGGAGGTGTGGGTATCTTTGACGAATATTGATACTCCTCCTCCTTTTGTGGTTTGGTCCAAGTTTTGGGGCCAAAAAGCATGGTATGAGGTATAACCTGGTAGTTCTGGGGTGCTCTCAGGAGCCTTGAATCAGGTTTCTGTTACTGCACAGATATTGATGTTCTCCATGCTAAGGAGAGTTTCGAGTGTGTGCATCTTGTGGTTTAGACTTCTGGCGTTGAGTAGCATTACTCTTAGTTTCTTATCCCTTGTGATACCTATGGATGTGGGTTTGTCTTTTGAGCCTTGCCTAAAAAAGGCACTATGGGGGTAGCAAGAGCCTTTGCCAATATCCGAAAGCCCAGGGGTGACAGATGCAAGCTGTCCCTAGCGAAGCATCATGGCTTGTCGAGCATGTCATCCCAGGCTGACAGGCATTGGATCCCCTTTGAATGACACCAATACTTAAGCCACTTGTTGAAATTGATCATCTTGTCTTCATATTGTAGCATCATTCTTGGTGAGGGTAAGATGCTACTCAAGGTCAGGGTCATACCTGACCTAAGGGCATTGGTGATGGATGTATTGGCAGTATGACTGTGTGCATGGATGGGGTGGACACTTGTGTACTGTCGATTGGTGGCCCAACGACAGACCCTGGCAAACATGCCTGTGCCTCAACACACCTATCCTCATTATCACTAGTTGTGTCAGTGACATCAGGTTCCCTGTTGCAGTGAACCAGCCCAACCTCAGCACCTGTAAGAGGAAAACAGCAAACACACTTTACGACCTGTACATGATGACGGAACACATGCACACATGAACAGATGCACACATGCACACATGCACACATACACACATGAACACATGAACACATGCACACATGCACACATGCATACATGAACACATGCACACATGCACACATGCACACACATATACTCCTCACTAAAGCAGAAACACACACACACACACACACACACACACACACACACACACACACACACACACACACACACACACACACACACACACACACCACCAGCAATCCAGAACATACTCAATAGCAGTTGATGGTAGGGTGCAGTATCACAAGCCAAACAGTCATAACACACATGTCAGCATGCAGGACATGTGTTGCTCAACAGCATGCAGTGCAAGTGTAGTCAGTCCTTGCTAATAGCAGTATACATGGCTTTGATGCATGTGTGTTGTTGTTCAGTGATTGGCCTCACCCTGGAACACAATGTGTACATGGACACAACATTGCTGTGCAAGTATTAAAAGCTCTTCTATGTCCTGTGCACCATCACTCACAGGTATACATACCATGGCTGGATGTGTATCTGTGTGTCACATAGATATCCATTTCTGATTAGAGTGTCTGTGTATTTAGCAGATAATTGTGGGCACAGGTTTAGCTCATGTATGCTATGTATACACACAGGATGAGTGGTGCATGTATACCTGATGGAATACCATTGCTAAACATAGCCATTGTACAGAGGTTATGGTGAGTGTAGAACATATTGTGGACATGCCAGTGCCAGCCATGACATGGCATGCTACAACACAACTGCAACATTAAACATCACACATACCCAATGTGTGTCATGTGACCTATACACTCAATAGCATTACAAGACATACATGTGTCACTTTGTGCAAATGGTGATTGCTATGCATATTGTGTATAGGTGCATATGTTTGCACACACAACATTGAGGTGTATAGCAATGAATGCTATGTGTAGTATTGTGGTTACTGTAACTGGATGGGGTGTAGTACCATGAGCCATCATCATGCAGCATCATGTGGTCACTCAAGGCTACTAATGTGTGCTAGACCGGCAACTATCATGCTGTACCTGAAATGCAGAACCATGGGTACATTAACCATTTCACAGCCAGTTGTTACATTGGGTTTGTAAGGTGCCCAATAGGGAGCATTGCCTAACATGAATGTGTTATGTGTTGAAGAGTGTCGCACCACCCCATGATAGGCCTCTTCCCCTCAGGTATATTATGTGTGCTGTGTGGATAACATTTGGGATACTGGAGTGTGACCTTACAGCTAGTTTCTGAATATGCAATGTGTAGCATATTAATGTGTACTGCGTATGACAAAGTTGTGTATGTTGTGTGCATGTGTATTGACTCTGCCTATCCAATGTCCACTACAGTGTAGCCACAATTGTTTGGGATACTCTGTGTATTGCATGTGTTTGAGGCAGCTACTCATGTTACTGAGACGTGCATAGTCTCAGAGCAAACATGCACAGCATGCAATCTGTGTAGGTGTGTTACATGTGTACATGGCCTACACCTCACCTGTGACATGCATATTTTATTTGCAATATTAAATGTAGAACACACTCACCAGCATGGGTCTGCTGCCTTACTGTCACACCAGATGGACCTACAAGGATATGAGACAGTTTGTCAGTGGCAACAACTATGGCATTGCTACTTTGGGTTTGCAATCTTACAGTAGTACAATGGTTGACAGTCACAGGCCTACAGATTATGTTCCAAATTATCAGTATTGGACAACACCAGGCTCCATATCTTCTAACTACACAGTACACATCTCACATATGCATGATCAACCAATAGAGTTAACAGTAGTCTACAGATATGCCATGTTACCTGCATGCTCTCTGTGAACTTGCTGGGTGGCTCCGGCCTCCATGATGATACTTGTGTGCTGTTGTTGTTGTTGGCCAGGAGCCACCAGGCTCAGGAGCAGCTCCTCCACTCTGGTGAGGGCAGGATGGATGGTAACCCCACCACCTGTGGCAAGCTGTTGTCTACGGACATCAGACGCATGCTACCGGACATGTCTAAGTAAATCACTGCAGTGATGGCATACCCGCTCATATGTCCAGTTATTCATTCCTATGTCATTTACCCTACGGACAACATCTTGCCACAGTGCAGTCCACTCATGCTGGTCCTGGCTGGTTCTTGAGAAAAGCAGGGTGTAGTGCTGAAACAGACTGGTTGTTATTACTTCATCCTCAGCTGGGCTATAGGTTGGGTTGCGATGGTAGGCCATGACCCTGGAAGACAATGAAACAATATGTGTGAGCAAGTCATGTGGTATACTTAACATTCTAAAGTACAGATATCACTGAACTGCCATATATAGCAACCTATTGGCTGTCAGAGGATACACACTTTCAATACCACATATCAGTGCTCAACCCACAACTGCCTGACAGTGCCTGGCACGCTCTATATATTAAACCATGTTCTGCACAGCAACTAAGAGAAACCATTATGTAAGACTATACAACAGTACATGGCACACTGTATGCAACACAATGCACCACCTAGCCACAGGAGATATATATCAAGCTAATGCATAAAGAAAAATGTCATCCATTGCAATGTTTGTAAAGTCCTGTTACAGTATTACCAGTATACCACACTAGTTGTTGATGGCAAACCCCTGCCTAACATATGTGCACATTCATGAATATAGGTGGCATACTGCTGTACTAGACTATACATGTTGCTAGATATGCACTTATATCATGTAACACACATATGACCGAGGGTATGTTACAGGCATACCCACACACACATCAGACATACATACAAGACACAAAGGTATGGCAACCCAGATGAGCTTTACCTCTGTACCATACAGTACTGTATGTCAGTTCTTACAAAACCTTACGCCTGAGGTATGTAATCTGTGAGGACTACAGGGAACACACAAAACAGTGGTTCCAAGAAATGTGGACATACACCATACTGTGTTGTTTAGGCCTACAGCTTCAGGTAGTACTACAGTTCATACGGGATTTGGATTCACCAGCAGTACCAATCAATAAGCATACATGTACTGCTTTAGCCTACAATGGCACACCCCAGTTAACACCAAGGGACTACGTCAGACCATGTGCCATACTGCTTTTTCTGCCTAGCAATAGCATACACATCTTTTGCTGGGATCAGAGTTAGGACAGAAAATACCATGACAGAAACAGTTTCTCACTAAGCTATCACACATATACACAACTTTTCATTATCAACTAAGGAGCTTTGGCCATCCCCTGATATATATAGCCTGTACATATTCATATTATTATGAGACTAACACGTATACTTGGTTAGTTTGGAACTAATCAATAGCAGTATTCACTGCTTAATCATGAATGGGCACTTAGATAATAGATATATTCACACTATTGTATGTGTCTTTACACTATGTTTATGCATTTATATGTTATTAATATTTCTGTTCTTTATGCCCTGATCTAGTTGATAATCAATTCGTATTGGATATGTGATTAATATGCTGATACTAAACATTAGATAACATTAAAAATGTATAATAGAATTTTTTAGCATGATTTTTTGATTCTTTGATTGATGGGATATTATTAGTGATATGATGGGCATATTATGTTACCGCCCAATATAAAATGCAGTGATAGCATAACGACTATTTTTAGTCAGACATTTAAACATCTATTCTGGGTTTTTGTCATTAGATGTTGAACATCTTATGAAGGTTTTTGAATAACAGTAAATATCATGAGATGGAAAGTTTTCATTTGATATGACCTATTCCAGTTTGTAGTATAAACTGTTTGAATGAAATGTTTTTAAACTAGTTGATGATATTTGGGGTAGTATTAATAATGAAATATGTTTGTGATTCATACTGCATATTTATTTTTACTTTTATGTTATTTTAATCATCTATTTTATTGATGAAAAATTATGTAATTCTTATTCATAATGCATGCATACATTTGAATTTGATATTGGAGCAACTAGAAATTGTTGCCCTTTTAAATTTTGAAACCATTACGGTTTTAATTACTTAATTATTGTGTTGCTTGATTGCTTAATTGAAGTTTGTCTTTGTATATAAGTGAATGGTCTCCATTGTTTGAATGTAACCTGATGAAGCGCACCTGAGTGTGCGTGAAAGCGCTCGTTTCTTCATTAAACTCTACTTCAATTTTCATGGTGGTTCCTTGCAGTTTAATTTTTGGATATACACAACTTTGACACATTCACCAACACATTCACCATCACACTCAGTCAAACTCACATAGCAATTATTGCAATAAGTACATGTGGGTGTGTATCGGTTCATAGGTAGGTAATAGGCTATTGGCCCTAGGGCCTATAGAAGCCTAGCAATACAGTACCCTGCCCTTTGACACCCATGTAATTTAATTTCACGTGCCCCTGTCAAGCAGAGCCACAGAGGTGATTCCCGGGGTGTATTTCCAATCTCCCATCCAATCATCAGGATTATTCATGACGACTGCTAATGAGGAGCTTTGTTTGCTATTGATAGGTAGTTTGTTCCAGAGTATGGGATGTCTCTGAGATAGGAATCTATCCCTCCAGCATGTTCTGTTTATTGAGGTGACAAGGTTTAGGTCCCTAGAGTGTGTAGCCCGTAGGTATTGTGATCTGTTTACATGGAGCATGTCCAAAAGCTCTGGGCTTGACATAGCTTTCTATGTTAGGCAGAGGTCATCTCTGGGTAGGTGGTAAGCGACACAGTCTAGCTGTGGTTTTGTGCGACGATCTGCATAGGGCATCTGTTTGAGGCCGGTAATACTCTTTGTGAGGTATGTCTGTGGCCTTTCCTGTTGCTGTAGATGTCTTGTGAGGTACATACCAAAAGGGGCATTGTACTCTATAATGGGTTTTATGAGTGATGAGTAGAGGGGAACACTGACCTCTTTTTCCCTGGATGACACACCTTTTGTGATGAGATGTGCCACATAGATTACATGACTAGTGTGGCACTGTAATTATCAAAGGGGAGATTACTGTCCACCTGTGTCCCATGGTCTCTTATCACACTTTCGGTGTTAAGTAGACTACCACCTATGTGGTAGTTCATGGGTACAGAGTTTTTACCAAACGGATGCCAATGCATTTTCGACATTGATCTTGAGGCCATGGCTTTGTCACCAGGCATCTGTCACAGTAAATATGACCCTGTCTCTCTTTCTCTCTCTTTATATATATATATATATATATATATATATATATATATATATATATATATAGATATATATATATACATACATATAAACATCCATACACAGTCCACCTTTCATGGTGGGAATATCAATTATGCGAAGGTTGTGAGGTATGCAGTTATGTAATAATATTGCACAGTCTTGTGCTAAATGCATTGAAGGTGTTCTCACCCCATGTAGCTTTAGCAGGCCTTACTGGCTGCAACACTGCAAACCTAACAAATCACACCCACAGCGTTTAACCACCACATGTCATATACCAGCACTGTATGCTGTCTTGTTTGCCACACACTACAACCTACATACAAATATGCACATAACAACCTTCACCAACATATATATATGTCCACCCTTCACAAACAGTTGCAGTATGTCCCTTGCTCTATGCACATGTACAGATGCTAATATATCTGACACACAATGTCCACACTGTTGTATATATATATATATATATATATATATATATATATATATATATATATATATATATATATATAAAATATCGTTCACTACTGCATAGGCAATTTCAATGCTTTTTACTAAAATTTAAAAGATAAATGTCAGGAATTATTTTTATATACAGATTTCCAACAAAAAATAGAAAGGGGAGTGGTGGGACTTGAACCGGGAATGCCTCCTCTTTGTGCGATGCCTCTACCACTATGCTATTGCTAGTTGGCTTAGTTTGCATATAAGTTTTTTATTATCCTCTTCGATGTCTGAACTGCTAACTGTAGCTAAGCAATGGGCAAACACGCGCAAACACGCGCAAATACGGGCAGCTATATCGGGAATAATAAAAAAATAAATACAATTTTTACATTTTATAATTGTACAGGGGTTTAGAATGTGGGGGAGTGTAGTGTTGAGTATGTACACATTTGAGCGGACTCGCTGATGTCAGTTGACATTTCCCAATTGAGAGACTTGCAGGGGCGTGGATTTTTGGACTGCTCGGCAGTCCAACACACCCCCTGCACTCATACATGCTCCGTGTTAGCCTTAGAGTTGAGGCAGCGCACCCTCATGAATATGCATGGCGTGCTGACTGATGTCTTACTCTTAGACTGCAGTTTCCGTGTAAGACTAACTTAGTCTTACACGGAAGGTTAGTGAATCCTGGGGAGTATATTTATAAATAGAATTAGACTGAGTATTGTTGATTCAGTGAAAGTTTTACACTAATCATTTAGAAGTAACTTTGGACCTTCATCACCCTTCATTGTTTACTGTTCTACTACATCAATAATTTGCAGTGGGAATGTTTATTCTTCACTAAGATATTTTTTATTTTAATTATTTATCCACTTATAATAGTGATCTTGAGTGATACATTTGCATACTTACATATATCAGGATAGAAGTGTTAAAACTTGTTTTTCTATGTTCACCTAGTTGAGAAATGCATAATGTTGTCATGTACATAAACTTTGATTATGTGATTTTAAGCATATGGTCAATTTGGATTGACAAGGTATTTGATATTCTTATTTGCATTTAAGATTTTGTTCTATACTGACTATATATAAATTCTTCATACACGCACACACACACATATATATATATGTCTACTTTGACCCATCGAAATTACAGTTCACAGAACTGCAGTTACACACGTCCATTTTTGTGAAAATGCATTAATCCAAAAATGAACTTTCGTAAAAATGGAATCACTGAAATACAAAATAAATCACAAAAACAAATACACTAAACACATGTATGTAAAGGTCCAAGCCACTCTGCACCCCCCAACACTCCAACTACTTATATACACTAACTCCGAGATTGCACTTCAGTGGGTAAAAGGGAATAATCCCTTATCCTCACTGTACCGTGATCTACAACAACAAGCTCCCCTCCCAATCACCACTGAAGAAACACCATACCTGTACCACCACAGGATCCCAGAACTGGTGACCTCTCTTCACTAAACTGATTTTTGCAAAAGTGCATTTTCAGATAAATGCACTTTCGTGAAAACATACCCCTGTAACTGCAGTTTGGTGAACTATAATGTTGATGGGTCAAAGTAGACTATATATATATATATATATATATATATATATATATATATATATATATATATACAGACATATATTTTTCACTAAAATGTTTTGAATTTAACTGATAATCGTTATGTCAATTTGCTTTAAAAGGCTTCTAGTCTTTTTGAATGCCTGACCTAGTTTATAATATTTATTTTTGTTTTCTTGCTTAAATGTGTTAAGGTAAAAAAATGAATTGAATGGACATTATGGCTACAATTATATTTATTTTCTGTGTGGACTCTGCATATCCTCTTTGCATTCGTGGGTTTCTACCAGGTGCTATGGTTTCTTCCCACATTCCAAAGACATGCAGCAGTTGGATTAGACACTCTAAACTGGCCATTGGTATGAGTCAACATGGAAGTGAGGTGTGGAAGAACTACCATGGAAGGCAAGCCACCCAGTGGTGTAAACCTTGCCTCTAGATTGTCACTACTGAAGTGACACCCTGAGCCCATGTGTAAAAAGGGATTGTGGATGTATTACTATTTTAGTAATTAGTTGATTTGACTGCAAGTAGTTAAAAAAGAATTCCTGATTTAGAAATTTAAGCAAGTGTGTATGTGTGTGTGTGTGTGTGTGTGTGTGTGTGTGTGTGTGTGTGTGTGTGTGTGTGTGTGTGTGTGTGTGTGTGTGTGTGTTTGTGTGTGCGTGTGTTTGTATATATATATATATATATATATATAGATAGATATATATATATATATATATATATATATAGTCAACACGACTGATCAATGGACAGTTCACTAAGTCTTGACCAATAAAAATGAAATCACTGAGCATTGTTTTCAGTGATCCACAAAATAGTTTTCTGTTTTGTAGTGGACAAGCCTTCCTGTACCTTCATGTGGGGAGAAAGACTCCCACCCCTTAGTTTATATATACTAGCTTCATAGTGACATAACTGTGGGGTGTTTGTTGAATGCCTTACATGTGTTGCTTCAAATTTCCATGGGTTTAAATGAGATTTATGACAAAGTTTACGATTTTAATTTTATTACATACATTTTCCAAGTAAGACTTTTTTCAAGAAAAATTGTATGATATGGCAATCGCTGATTTACAATCCATGGACATAATTTCAAAACTGGTAACATATCTTTTGATACATGGAATTTAAAATAATTAACTTAGTCTTAATTTATCTTGACTGTGTTCTTCTTTTTCTTTCTTTATTAGCTGTATCCAATATGTAGGTAGGCATACATAGTTTTATCATTTTTCTCTCAGTATCCTCTCTTCCACTGATATATGGTGACCAGTTTCCTAACTGTGTTCATCCACAAAAAGCTGAGCTTTAATTTTCTTTTTAAGTAAATGATCACAAATGTATCATGTTTCATGTACAGAGAAAATAATTGTAAAGGAACCCCATTTTCAGCTGATTTCAGATAATAAGGTCATGAGCATACTCATTCAGCTGATGAGATTAAAGTACATTTAGCTTTTCCAGGGCTGAGGATGGTCTAGCTGACCCTGGTTCAATTAGTGGTTCAGGTGACTAAGGGAGAGACAGGGGAAGGCTGCAAAGTACCATCCCCGGTGGAGGTCAGTCTCAAGGGATCTCGCTACACAGTCCTTGTTGGATACCAGGGACATGTTAAGAAGAGGGCTTAGTCCTAATAGGGATTAGAGTGGGGACACTAACTGAACTGCCATAGAGGTGGGGAGAAATGTCAGCACATCACCTTTTGTATACCCCCAGACAAAACCAAGATAGGGTTGGTGGAAATGGGGCAGGGCATAAGTTAAAAAATAAATCACCTGGCAGATGGTGTGATAACCAAACCTGAAGGACATCCTTAGGATCAGCATTGGCCACAAACTTTATAAAGACAGTCTTGGGTATGGAGAAGACTCATGAGCCCAGTGATGGACGTTAGGCACTGGGGTAGGGTGTCTTAGCATGAAGCAAGGAGAATAAAAACAAGATGAAACTATATTTTATTACTTTATTTTCACTATGTTACACATATGCATGCATGAGCATACACAAGCAGACAATCACACACACAGACATTCGCACGAGAGAACCTCAGTGAACTCATCTGCTCTAGGAACAATTTTCTGAGTCTCAGTCAACAGAAACTAAAGTCACTGAATACTTATTTCAGTGATGATTCACATTGCCTGTTACGCCACTGTTCTGTGACTGTATAGTTAGTATATGTAAGATGATGTGTAGGGTTCATCCCCCCACTGGGGTGCAGGAAGGAGTTGCCCATTTCAAAACAAAAAAAAGATTTTGTAGATCACTGAAAGAGGTACTCAGCAATTTGGCTTTGTTTCCTGGGGACTTGGGGAACTTTCTGTTGATTAACTATTGTGAACATGCACATCACAATGCGTGCACTTGCATGTGAGAATGTGCGGGTGCACAGACACACACACACACACACACACATATGTACAGTCACACTTCTGTTCTTAATTTTGAAATGACTTGTGGATCATGACATTTTAATATACAGTCTGTGTTACTGTGATATTTAACTAGTTTCAAAAACATCTGTATTATTCATAGCTTTATTTATTAACTACGTTTTTCTTGCTGAACTAAACTGAATGAATTTCATGAACTGGGCCCCAAAAAATAATAATCTGAATGGCTAAAGGTGGTACATAAAATATGTTCACATTGCAACTAAAAATAAATCTCCCTCAAAAAAAGACTGAAAGTATCATGCTACTTCCCAGATGGAATAACACATTCTTGTTCATGCTCTGAACAGATATACTTATTTATTTATTCATAGCAATTTGTCACTATGCTTGCCTTCATTGTGGTTTTATGCTGTTTTGCCATAAATGACTGTTTCTTGGTTTGCTATCATTTTCACCCTTTTCTGTTAATGTCCATCATACGTCTCAACTGTCTAGATTTTTGCCTCATGCTTTTCATCTGTTCCTCATTAGATTTGTGGCTTTCTGTCACATCAATGAGGACTAAAGCCACAAAATAATGTTAAACATTTGAGTTTCAGACTTTATATCCTTAAGAAAATGCATGTTAAAACAAATCCTGTTGTTCCAGCAACTTTCTAAGATTATACTTTCAATAAGTAATCAAAGTGCCATAGACAAACAGTGCATCAAGATAAAAACTTTATTGTAATAATGGTTAAGTGCTTTCATTCTTTATGCCAAGAACCGCAGCATAACTAGTAAAACACAATACCACCCTTTTTAAAGTCTTTTGCATCAGTGATATCATCCTATTGTCTTAAAGGCATATTAACAGCCTACATAACTGAGTAACATTGTAAGATTTAAAAAACCTGCCATAGATATTCACAGTATAAAATCAATAAAATCAGTGAAATCACTTATAAAATGTACCTACGTAAAACTCCTAAAAATGCAAACATAGCTCTATAGTTTCATAGCTCTAAGCTTTAATATGCTAACAAATGAAACATTTTCATTCAGTCCTGGTGGGTCATGTGAATTTAAATGAAGTTGCCACTTCAATTCCTTAGACTCTAAAAGTATTTCCCAAGGGCTGCCCTTTTGATTTGGTTTTATCTTTTCTAAGACCCAAAATCTGAATGATTTAAAATTCTTCCAAATCATAGTGTGCTTATAAAATGCATTGTTCAATTTTTTCTTCTGAATATCATAGGTATGCTCTTAAATGCCCTTATTCAATGTCTTTCAGTCTTACTATGTAAAACACACCACAGTGGTCACACAATGCAATGTATATAACTCAGACCATAAGAAAATTATATGAGCCAGCTAAATTAATTTTAATTTTACTCTTATTTAAAACAATAAAATCTTCTTCCAGTATGTATGGACACTTGTTATAATACCAACACTTAGCCATTCATTTCATACACTCATGGATTCTGATCATAGAGTTTTGAAAAATACATTTTAGCTTGTTGCCCTTTTGTATATAAACTCAGGACTTTTACTGCAGCTACTGAAATGTTATGGTCAGATTTTAGTAACAGTCAATATGTACAATTATTTTCTTAAGCTCTCTGTTGTTGTTCGGGTGATAACACAAGCCTTTTAATGAAATCTAAGCTTAGAGTAGTTTTTTCTACCATTAATTATTGTCCTAAAATAAGTTGAATCTTAAATGTCTTAACTACCTCATCTCTGATCTCATTAAGAAGGGCATCAGGGTAATCTCTGTCATAAAACATATTTGCCAACTTCTCACATTCTTTGGCAGAAACCATTTCATCCATAATCATCCTAGAAATGCAAACAAATTGACCCTTTAGCAGAGATTTATTCTGGGACAAGGGATAACAACTCTGAAAGTGTAAATATGAGTTTGAAAATGTGGGATTCCTATATATGGTTGATTTTAGTTGATCCTTTTCTTTGTAAATCATTACATCTAAATAATTACAAAAATTCTCGTAAACATTAAATGTAAATTATAGATAATTTGTGGTAATATAAATGTAATCCACAAATTTCTCCAGTCTAGCCAAAGAATCATTCCACAATACAAAAATGTCATCCAAAAATCTTGTATACATCAACCAACTGGATTTAAAAAGGAAATTAAAAACATAATTAACTTCCCACACCCACATCACAATGTTAGAATAAAGGAGGGCACATATTGCACCCATTGCCACCCCTTGTACCTGTTTGTAATATTCTTCATCTCTTCATCAAAATGTTTATAGTTGCTGTCAAGAACAAATTCCATGAAGCTCAAGAACATAATGTATTCTGTTGCTGTGAGCTTTGGATTTACTAATCGGGCTTCAGAGAACCCTCCTTTAAAGGAATACATCTAAATAGATCAACAGCATCAATACGAAGAAACAAAGGATTTTTTTTACAAACATTTCAGGAGTAAACCATATCAGAAAGCCCGAAGAATATTTTAAGATATAGGGCTGTTCATAAACAAAGGGTTTTAGTTTCTTATCAAAATACATAGCCAGTGAATAGCTCTTCAATTGTCTCACAGATGCAATGGGCCTAAAGGGCAGGTTGTGTACATTCTTGTGAAGTTTTGGTATACCAAATATCACAGGAATTGTGCATTTCTCTATACACAAAAACCTGTATGCACTCTTCAATATGTAACTTCTAGGAAGAAGCTCTTCCAAATATAAATCAGTTCTTTGGTATACCACACTGATTTCTCCTAGTGAGACTGGTACATATTTATATTACAAGTTCACTATTTAAAATCAGTCCCTATTTGGGGGGCTTTGTCCCCCTCATTACTTTAGGCTTTGTCCAGATTTCAGATGACAGTGATGTTGATGTTGATGAGGCTATGTGGCTTCCACCATACCATATTAAAAGGCATTTGGGAAATCATATATAGTGTGGGTTCTGCTAGGATATAATGAATTTCCTTTGCTGCTGATTATTAAATGAAATATATATACCTTGGTGAGTGCATTATTTCCATTTTGTAATCATACTTACTATTAACACTGTTGGTTCACAAGGGTGCACTTTTGCTTTTGTTAATGCTTTGAGTAGCAGCAGGGTAACATATTTTTGTTTGGTTTGAAGGGGATGAAGTTAATGATCATATGGATCTGTTGGAAAAGTAGCTATGAATACGAAATTAGGAATGAATATTGTAATGATCCTCACAGAAGCTGTCTCATGTATTGTTACATATACACACACACACACACACACACACACACACACACACACACACACACACACACACACACACACACACACACACACACACGCACACTCTTTGACAAGGACTGAAATTTGGTGCATTATTTAAATGCTTATGTAAGTAACGAGAACTGTTTTTCTTTATTTCTTCTTTTTTTATTTCTGATCCAAGTGTAGTACAAAACTGTAGGACAGGTATGTAATGCAGTTTACGAGGGAACAAAGGTTTACTCCTCACACTATATGGAGTGTGATAGAGGGTGGAATGATGATACTGCTGGTGATAGCTCACAGAGATAGATTGTAATGTGTACATGGGATTCATTTATGAAACATGAAGTAGCATTATATTAAAAAGATCCATGTCTGTGAGTGAAAACCTAGTCAGGGATATTTTGCAATATTGTAGACAGTTGAGAGTTATGAACAGCACAACTAACATCATTATCTATGCTTGGACACATGAAAATAATACATAAATGAGTAATTACGTCCACAGAAACAAAATACACTATTTGTGTCATTTTTGAAAACCAACTGCAACAAGCATGAAGTTACCAGCAGTACAAAACATAGATGCAACCTGCTTCAATATTGCACAGACTTATCGGTAACTCATTGAAAATTATTGTTTGTAAAATAGTAAACTACGCAGAGAATATTGATCAGATTAAAAACTGAATGTGATTGAATTTTCATTGATTTTATTGAGTCACGGTTGAAATTCAAGGAGAAAAATAAGAGCAAGTCTCTTAAAAAGCATACAACATTTCTGTATTTCCAACTATACTTTAACCCTTTTGCCTAACATGACATGTGGAGTGGGGGAGTTGAGTTTCACAGGAAAATAGGTTTCAGGATGCCAAGACAAACAATGTCACATCAGTTTCAACTAAGAAATACATAATTCAACCAAAGAAAGCACATATAATAATTACCATTAAAGTAAATAACACTGTATTTCAGGCAAAATTAAACAGAACACTGAAAGAATGATAAATCACTTTGTCCCGGTCATAGCCGGCCTTAGGCATAGGCCAACTAGGAGGCCACCTAGGGTGCTGCTCAAGTAGGGGTGCATTTCCAGTATTTATTTGGTGTAGGTAAAAGATGAGGGCAGTGGGTGGTGTGGTGGGGGCGCCGTGGAGCCCTTTTGCCTAGGACACCAGTTGACCAAAGGCTGCTCCTGGTCCCAATCCCCTTCAATAAACACATCACACCAAATGACATTTGAATACCTTTATTAACTCATTCACTCCGGAGCAACTCAGAAAAAGCTGCCTGCTTAATTCCACCATAGGAACAACAGTGCAGCCTGAGCTCATTTTCAGAAAATCCATTTGTAATACCATACAGAAAACAAATGTTCATAACTCTTTAAGTATAAGAGCTAGACTAATAATGTAAAAGTGAAAGTTGTTCAGCAGACACTGACCTTTCCAACATTGTAAACGTTGATAGTGCATATCAAAGTCATTATTAAATATTTGGCAAGGAATGTTGATATTGTGCATATTTTTTACCCTTTTGGAAAAGCAAAGCAAAATATCTTAGTCAGTGTACCATGTAGACCCATACAATTTGTATTTAATTTGTTAGGGTGAATGTCAGCTTTGAAATGATACATTAACCATTACTGTGTTATGCTCCTTTGTGGAGATATTCACAGAAATATGATTAATATAATATTTCTCATAATTGATAAATAAATAAAGCATAATATCTCATCACCTGTAACAGACAGAGCCTACATATCAGTGAAGAGGTTGTGCATCTCAATGTCAGCTTCAAAATGATGCATCATTTGTGTCATCACCTTGCTCCCTTGCAAAGATATGGGCATAAAAATGAGAAGTATTGGAAATGTATAATTTTCATAATCCTACAAGACTAAACAAACTGTGATATCTGTATATGTCTACAGTGCACAGACACAGTTATTTAACTGTGTTGTAAGGAGTAACACTGTCTTCAAAATGAGGTATTACTTGGCACACTGACATGCTCCCTTGCAAAGTTATTTACCAAAATATGAAAAAAATCATAATTTCTATAACCTAACTCCAAAACAAACTTTGACATCTGCACATGTGTACAACATACATGCAAAATTATTTTACCATGTTGGAACCAGCAATACTATCTTCAAAATTAGGTATTACTTAGCACATTCAGATTCTCCCTTGCAAAGTTATTTACCAAAATATAAAAAAAAAATCATAATTTCCATAACCTTAGTCCAAAACAAAATTTGATATTTGTACATGTGTACAATGTACAGGCTCAGTTTTTTTACCATGTTGGAACTATCGATACTGTCTTTAAAATGAGGTATTACTTAACACATTCAGATGGTCCCTTGCAAAGTTATTTACCAAAATATGAAAAAAAATCATAATTTCCATAACCTAAGTCCAAAACAAACTTTGACATCTGCACATGTGTACAACATACAAACACAGTTCTTTTACCATGTTGGTGCTATTAATACTGTCGTTAGAATGAGGTATTACTTAGCACATTCAGATGCTCCCTTGTAAAGTGATTTACAAAATATGAAAAAATCACAATTTCCATAACCCGAGTCCTAACAAAACTGATATCTGTACATGTGTACAGCATTCAGAACCAGTTGTTTTACCATGTAGACACATATGATTGTAAATATACACATTATTGGTGTAGCCAATATACTGCTGAATGGGTACGTGTAAAGAGAAAAAGCAAGATGAAGACCGCTACTCCACTAATGAACCCATGACATGCATGGGGCTTCAGTGGCAGGCAAGGCCATCTGATCTGTCTGATAGCTGTGCTGGCTACCCACTCAGAAAGCTGATACCACTGCAGTCTCACAACCTCCTTCAGCATCAGCAGTCTACCTTACCTATAACTTTTCTCTTTACATGTGTCCATTCAGCAATGGACCTAAGGGATCAAGTTCTGTATTACTAAGCCCTTCTTGTCATCTAAACTCTTCACATGCCTGATAAAAGCAGAATAAGAAAAGAAGTATTGCAGGATGGTCACTGACATATTAGCGTGTGCGTGGTAGCACTCTCCTGAAACAGTTGATCTTTCTCAGCATCTTCACCAGCTCCTTACCACAGTTATTTACCAAACTCAGAAAATTATATTTACACAACACATTTCATAATAGAGTTTTACTTACCATAATGGTCCTACTTGGTCATCTGTGTTTTCCATTCTTCTCACAAGCTGCATGTTACCACTCCTGCATAGTTCTCCTCACGTTATTGTGGAGGTCAGTCAAGAACAACACATGCCCTCCTCACTTAGGTGAACGCCATCCCTTCTGAACAGATGAACATCTTCTGCAGTGATGCTGTCATGGCACATTGTAGATCCAACGACCCTGTGCATCAAGCCATGCTTGAACCCATTCTGTAAATGTCTGGTCTTGTATGCTGCCCACTGACTGTTTGCTGTTTTCCATATCTGTCAAGGAAATATATCAGACCACACAAAATGACAAAGTGGCCACCATGACTGCAGGTGTTCAGAAATTGCTGTGATTTGAAACCGTAGCCTTCTGAGTGGTTGACTGATGACATCATTCCCTCCAATGTACAGCACAAGAATGTCGGTCTCAGGGTAGATGGAACATTTCTCTTCCAAAAACTGCAGTACTCTGCTCCAATGCATACCTCTTCTTGCAATCCAGTATACCTTCACACTGGATATGGGAAAGCTCAAGTTGTACTGGTTTTCAGTTTTACAGGCATGGCTGGCAGCCCAGTGAATGTAGGAATGGTCACATACCCACACTCTCACTTGTCATTCTCCTGGTCGTGAAGCAATGTAATGTCAGAAGGTGGACTAACCTGCACAGGAAAGAAAATGCAAACAGATTACTACTGATGTTTGACAGATGTATTGGAAGACTACATATATATATGTATATCATATATGCATTACCTGGTTAGCCCATCCAAATCTTCCATCCTATCCACAGGGGCAGTATTCTTTGCATTAGGTACATAAGTAGTGATGACACTGCAGAGGTACATACCTACTACCTGTGAAAACATCAAATTACACACAATGACTGACAAGGGGGCACAGAAAGGGCACATGTAAGCGGAAAAAGCAGGGTAAGGACCACCACTCCACTAATGTGCTGAGGACAGGCATGGGGCTTCAGGTTGTGGGTGTCTAAAGTGTCCTATACCTGTGCTGGCTACCCACTCAGACTGCTGGTAGCAGCAATGCCTCCCAATTGCATGCAATGCCAGCACTCTGCCTTACCTCTGTCTTTTCCATTTACATGTGTCCTTTTGGCAATAGCCATAAGGAGTGAAAGTGGGTAAGTAATGTAAACCATCTTGCCCTGACCTTACATATTATTACTACACCTAAAGGGAGGGAGACTGAGTGGAGAGCTCAACCAAGACAACATGTGAAAAGACCAAGACTGACCCAGGCTATGTCTTTTTGAATGTGTCCTTTCCCGGAAGGAAACATTGCATCACAGTGGCACCCCCAAGGCCATGCTTACCTAGGACAGCAGCACTATGGGACTGAGCTGAAGAGTCTCCAAGTTCCCAACTGTGATCCAGGTGGATCCTAAGATCCATGGTGGCTGGGTATGCCCCCCATGATACATCCACCAACACAAGATTCTGAGATGGGATGGCTTAGGGTTTTGGCTGCTCTCTTTCCAGTGATTCCCAGAACATCAGAAGATAGTCTTACCTTACCTTAGCTGAAATACTGCATGGGTGGACACTGACAAGGGGGCACAGAAAGGGCACACTGTAAAGAGAAAAAGCAGGGGAAGGACCGCCACTCCACTAATATGCCAAGGACAGGTATGGGGCCTGCAGCTGGTGGTTATCTGAAGTGTTCCATATCTGTGCTGGCTGCCCACTCAGACTGCTGATACCACTACTGTCTCATGACCTCCTTCATTGTCAGCAGTCTGCCTTATCTCTGCCTTTTCTCTTTACATGTGCCCATTCAGCAATGGACCTAAGGGATGACAGACACACACACACACACACACACACACACACACACACACACACACACACACACACACACACACACACACACACACACATACATGTACACACACACACAGGTTTTGCATTAGCATGTTCTAATACATGTTAGTGTGGAGTGCAGAGGCATTCATTATCATTCAGTAGAAATACTATATCATTCTAATTCAGTTAAAACAGTATAACACTTGGATGTTACTGAGCCCTTCCTTCAACCCCCTAATTTCCACCCATGACTGACAAAGCATGGAAACATGGCCAACTACTGAGTATAAGCAGAAGTACAGTAATAGAAGCAGAAACGTCAAACGTATCTGGTTCATCCATGTAAGAATTAACCTCAAAAGTAATAATTCTAGTTATTGCATCTGACCATCACTCTGGTTACAATAAGACCCATCGGTTTTCCACAATGCAGTATGTGCATATTGTTAGCAGATAATAAATTATTCTTGAAAGCTGGATACATAAACAAAAAATTATAACCATCACTGAAACCTGAGCTATAGATAACCTATACTTGTTACACAGTATCTGTATTATGATCTTCAGCAGTCAGACCATGTATGCACAAGCACTTCTCTGGTACACAAATAAATTATTTCCCCTACCAACATCTTCATTACTACATGTTATACACATGTCCCTAAATTAAACATTCACCCAAATGACCCCTTCAGGAAAATGTTGAGATATGCACAATAACCAAAATTATATATATATACATATATATATATATATATATATATATATATATATATGAGTATGAACAATGTATATACGTTCAAGTACATTCTGTACATACATATATATCCATATACACACTTATGCACAAATAAATAAATAAATATATATATATATATATATATATATATATATATATATATATGCACACACACACACACACACACACACACACACACACACACACACACACACACACTCATATAAAGGAAGAAAAAAAAATCAGGTGTTTAGGAGGGTAGGCAGTTGATGAAGAATGAGTGGGGTTGCTTGCAATGACTCCAAGCAGGGAAAAACACAACCTGGCTGTACATTCATCAAAGTGATAACTTCTACTTATGTGAATAACAGTGATAGCAGCTGAGACGTTTCCCAGAAAAGTGATAATGACTCACTGCTATATTGTAACTGCATGTATTGCTAATGTGATAATGACCTTCCTTTCATTACTGCAAAGGCATGCATGCTGAGACACAGGTGATAATTGCTGCACATAACCTGTTGAGTAGGCATTCATTATATTACCTTGTGCAGCTGTTATGTAGCACTGACTCAATATCATTTGTAAGGAGAAGACCTGAGTCATTCATTCAAACTAGTAAAACCAAGTAGGAAAACAGCGACAAACAACAGCAAATGCCCTCGAGTCAAGGAACCACAGTATTGCTTTAACACTCTTTATTCAAGACAAAACATTTTCGCCCCTGCTATGCAGTAGGCTTCATCAGAAACAACAAAGTAAAAAAGATTTTAGCACACTTTTAAATAGTGCAAACATGATGTCATTTCCTTAGAAACAGTGTAGCCAAGTAAAAACAAACAAGAGGAAGTTATTCACTCTGGAAGTACCAAAAAGTAAAACTTCTTGACATTAAAAACAATGCATCAAAGAGCATAACAAAGCAAATAACATTGTATATTTATGTATCGTTCATATTAACATAAAAACATAAAAAAGTGTAAAAATGGGAAGTATAAAATATTCAATACTCAATATTCATTCATTCAAATAGTATTAACACTTAGATATTACTGAGCCCTTCCTCCCACCTAAATTCCACACATGACTGGCAAAGCCAGTTAAAATGCACAAAAAATATTGTAGCACCATGCTGTCAGTAGTCACCTAGTGGTATCCTTTATCTCACTCAGGCAGTGTAATCACAAATAGAATAATGCAAGCAGAAGTGATGTAACCCAATATAATTTGCAGACTGACTTTCTATATGTCCCCAGTAACCACTCCAGTTGTTTGCATTCTGCATGCACAGGCACCAAAATGACACAAATTGTCCCAGCAGTCACTTCAGCAGTGAGACCATGTATGCACAAGCACTTCCCTGATACACAATGAATTATTTCCCCAAGCATCATCCTCATAATTATGTCCAGGTATACATGCACTCAAAATGAAACGTTTCCACAAACAAGCCTTCAGTAACATTTCCTAGTATGTGCAACCACCAGCATGAACACGTCACCCAAGCAACCCCGCAAGTAGAATGTTGAGGTATGCACAATGTCCAAAATTAAACGCTTTCCCAAATGAAACGTCTGTAAGATTTGCTAGTATTAAACCACCAAAATGAACCATTCACTCAGAAAAAGATTGCAGTCTTCAGATGACCTGTTAAGCAATGAGAAAGGTGTTAAGGGGCCCAAACAGTTTATATTGAAGAGTACTTTCCATACTACATGGCCATAAGTACAGCCTTGCCCAAACAAAGTATGCCACAGTGTACATACTTCTAAAATGGTGCAGGCTGAGCTTGAAAATGGTCAGGGAAGGATGAACAAGAAGCCAATTCCAGAGGAGGGGCAATCTCTGAGGATCATATATGTTCCACTTCTTCCACCATGATCCAATTGTGCCAGAGATCAGGTTTGGATCCTTGACTGAATAAACTGTTTTTCTGCCTAATCTGCAATTTTCTCACAGTACTAAAAGGTATGCTGTCCAGAAACATGCACTTCCTAGTAATGGGCTACATTCTGGAAGTTGGTGTACAGGAGATCCAGAGACCATTATTCCAAAAAGTTTAGTTGTCCCTGCATAGTATAGCTGCTGTACATTATTAACAGGTCTGCTCCAAGGCATCTCTCTCAACGTCTTAGCACAAATATGAACAAAGGGGGGCAAAGGCACAAAAATAGGTACATTTTGTTAAGTATTGCTCTTATAAACCTAGAAAGTCGCTAGAATAACTAGATGCTGTGTTAGCATGCATTTTCCGAAGGATGTAAAATCTGTGTGTCCGTCATTATTTACTGACTTCAGTCCAAAAGATTATGCATGCTCACATACAGGTGATAATTGCTGCACATAACCTGTTCAGTAGGCATTCATTATATTACCTTGTGCAGCTGTTATGTAACAGAGACTCATTATCATTAGTAAGGAAGACACCTGAGTAATTTAGCAAATTAGTATAACACTTACATAATGAGCACTACCTCCCACCTAAATTCCACAAATGACTGACAAAGCCAAGAGCACACAACATATGCTATCTCCATGCTTGTAATAGTCAGCTAGTTAGTTTGGAGACATCTATAAGAAATTCATTCTAGGGAATTTTGTTAGAATTAATGACATAACTACATAATGGAACATATGCTATGTCCACTACCATAAAGAAATAACACCATATTTTGCAGGTCAAAATCATAAAGAAATGGCTAGCAGAACTGAGTACTGGCAGGAAATAAAGGAAGTAATAGTCAAATTATGTTTCCTTTGTATACTGTACCTTACAACAGCTAATATACCGACAGGGAGGTGGAGGTGTCTGAATTTACATAAAAAAATATATCTCATGGCTATTTTAAAATTCCTTAGGATATCACCATACATCAACAATATTTTTTTAAGTTTGTGCTAATCATGGCTTAAATGGCTCTTGACCAATAGCCTAGTAATCACATATCAACCTATAAATGTAAAACATGAAAATAAATGTATGAAATGTAGGCTTTATACACACCATCACTTTTGTGCTGCCCATATAAATACATGGATTTCTGGGGAGCATTCTTGCCTTAGACTTGCCCATTAACCACCCCCAAACAAACATTATACGCTACATTTATATTTACAGGTAGTACCAAGCACTCACGTGTGGCACAAAACTATGGTTTTATCCTCAAATGGACCTAGTGCAAACCACAAGAATCATATTTACATTAGACATTGCTTATGTGTTAGCATGGTTTGCACATTCTAAAAGATTTTCCCTGGATCCAGTAAATTCCATCTCCAAACAGTGGCATGAGCTGGTTTCCCAGTTACCTTAGGGGATATGTGAAGTCTGCATTGCCCACACCAAAGATTCCCTTTACCTTCCTTTACCCAAAAGTCGATATTACTTCCAAAACTTACTCACAAAAACATAAATTCCTAATTGCTCCCTAAACCACTTGTGGGCAGGTTTAAGAAAGACCACTAGCCTAGTGGGGTTAAACTTGTCAACAAAAGATAAATACAAGTCAACTATAATTAAACTTCCAAAAGCATGTAGATAACAGTCAAAAAGTACATTTTATAGAATAGTGAAGCACATGCTGCAGTCTAGCAGATAGCACAGATGACTAGGGCATTAAGTTGTTTCAAGTAGTCCGGGTTACAGGATGTAATCCCCCCTGCCAGGTTTTCTTACTGTGTCTTTCTGAGCAATTCACTTGACCAGACAGTGCTCCTGGGTTTCTCTGAAAGGGGCACCTGTTCAATGAGCTTACCCTGTTAACAAATGTAAGTAAGTAAATAAATAAATAAATGTACAAATTCATCTCATTCAAACTCATCTGTTAAAAACAGTCCAAAACTAGTCCATTTGCAATCATATTCCAGATGAAAGTGCTAAGAGACAAGCTCCAAAGCAGCAAGAGTAAAATGTCATATTGTTTTATTATGAACAAAATGACCTCCAAGCTAGGCATACTAAAATTCTACTTGCATTCAAATTTGAGAAGCTACTTTACAGCTACTGCCTTATGACCAAAGCTTGTCGAAGATGTGGCGTTAACCTATCCATTTTCCACTCTTGCTACTGCCTCACATATTCTAACACTGTTCTTCAGCCAAAAATACTTGGGCCTCATTTAGTAATAAAACATAAACAGAGTAGTACATGTGATAAACAATATCATTACAGATAAGTGGTAAGAACTCTAATGCATAGAAAACATATACTGCAACCTTGACTTATTGCCAAAAAGATCAGAAATGTATTGGTCTTTCGCTCATATAAATGTGTCAAAAAATGTTGGGGAGTGGAGTAAGGATTTGACCAAAGTCATATTTGCATATTGTACTGGTCGTCATAGTTAAGAACATGTAACAAAAAAAAAAAAATGAAAACGGCACAGCTACAACAAACCCAACTTTATTGTGAAGTGCTTTTCGTTTGTCATCTGCCTGAGGAAGTTTATTTTAACAAAACAAAAAGCGCGCTACACAAAGTTGAGTTTGTTGTTGTCATGCTGTTTTTGCTTTTTTAAAAGTTGTTTAGTCATTGTGGATTCATGACAGACGTAAAACAGGACAGGAAATGAACAAAAGTGGAAACTTGGGTATCAGGAAGATGCAACAAGAGCCAAAAGAATCAATGCGATCGAATGTCACTGCTGTAAGGCAGTAAAACAGTTGAACAATCTAAAATTGACAGAATATTCCCACTGTTACAACTATTACATTCAGTCACACATGAAAAGAAAAATTCAGCCCCTACTCTATGACCATGATACAATTTTTATCTGCCATGTGTTAAACGTGTAAATAGTTATTTGCAACAGATGTTATCCTTTAATGCACAGCATTAACACTAACTTGGCTTTTCTAATATTTTTTTATACAAGCTTGAAATCTTCACCAGAGACAACTAGGCTTCACCTCTGGCTCCACCCTCTTCCCCAAAACAGGAAGCTGAAGACACTAGTTACTCAATGTATTACCCTAGCAAAAAATAAGTGGTGTGAAGCAAAGGGATGTCAAGATATTGTGGGGTTTCAATAATAAACTTGTCCTCAGTCAGCCACTTTACTGAATCAATCTTAACTACTGCACTGGCAAAGTACTTAAGTGACAATTATAAATAAACGTACAATGCTGGTCTTTTTGGAGGGTGTTTTGTATCTCTCTTTGGGTGCAGATGTTTTGTAATGCTTGGATTAGGAGATTCTCACAGAAGAACTTGTGAATATAATGTTGAACAGGCTTTCCATGCATTGTGGTTCTCAGCTTGCAAGACGCAGCAAAATGAGTTTATGGGGGGATACACTTTCCGGTCTTCACATCTGCAGTCTGATCACTTCTACATACTGTAGGACACCTTACCATTTTCTTCACCTTACTTTTCATACCATACACACCACAAACTGCGGTGGACTGGTTGCACGTAGAGAATTACTTTAAGAAGATAATTTGGTAGATTTCCAAATTCAGAAGACTTTCATGCTTCCACAAATGTTTCTAAGGATAGTGTCTGCGATCATTGCATGCACAT
This sequence comes from Protopterus annectens, assembly GCF_019279795.1. Classification (NCBI taxonomy): domain Eukaryota; kingdom Metazoa; phylum Chordata; order Ceratodontiformes; family Protopteridae; genus Protopterus; species Protopterus annectens. Next base: position 575,314,734 of record NC_056731.1, on the reverse strand, counting down.
GCTAAACAATAACGAAAAGTACCTTTTTTATATTGCTCTGCACTTCCTTTTCTTCATTGGTCAGTGCATAAAGAATGCTTAAAAAAAACACTCTTTGCCAAAAACATAGGCCGAAGGCTACTACCCGCTTATACGACTCCAGGAACGTTAACAAATGGAAGAAATAAGGTTTTGGTAGAATGTAAATGGAAATGTAACTTTAAGTCATGTCTGCTGATGACAACACAAGGCATTTCAAGGAATTCTCACATTAACAGTATTCTAAATGTGGAGCTATTCTGTTTCTCATATGGGATAACTTACCAGTAAAAAAAAAAAAAAAGAAGCAGTTCCTGGGCCAGTCAAATCAAGCAGAGGAAAGCAGAATTCAAACAGGAACTCCAGCCACCAAACTGGTGTGGCTGTCTTAGTGATCTCTGTGCACTCAGTGAGTGCACAAATAAAATAGAGGGATCCAGCAGCAGGTAAAATCTCCAAATATTAGCAAAAAGAAAGAAATACCTGCTGCTGGACCCTCTATTTATTGGGGGAAAACAAAAGAAAATAAAGTTGGGGGTGGAGGTGTTATGCAAGTGGTGGCTTGAATTGCGAGAATCTGATTGGCTGCCACCACTTACTTTATCAGCCACTTTTTAATAGGATTTACAACTAAAAGTTTAATGAGACCTTAATGTAAAAACATGCTGAATCATAACAATATAAGGTAAATTACAAGTTCAGTTATGATTTCAGCATGTTTTACACTAAGCACTGCAGTTTGTCTTGCTTGTGGAAGTCACTCAGGGGTAACAGCTTGTAATTGCTATCATCTCATAGCACTCTCATATGTAAGCACAGAGGTGCGATGAGACGGTAGTCAGGGTTAATATGTTAAAACTTCCATAACATAGCTTGATCACCAAATTTATTAATTACATCCGGACATAGTATAGTTGAATCTAAACAGCATAAATATCCTTGTGATGTTAATCAGGACAGCGTACCTACTCATCCTGCCCCAGTAAACAGCGCCCATACCTGTGCTCATTTACTTTACTTATGAAGCAGCATCCAAGACACACTTCATATCCCATTTATTGAATTACCCATCCAATCAAATAATACAGGATGACATGACCTTACTCATCCTGACCCAGTAAGCAGTGTCCATACCTTTGCTCATTTACTTTACTTATGAAACAGCGCCCCATCTCACTTCATACCACCATTCATTGACTTAACTTCCAACCAAATAAGCAGCATCCTTAGCTCCGCTTGTTTATCTAGTAAGCAAATTTCCTCCAGCTGCTCATTTTCCTTTCCCCCAAATCTTTGACATGAACATCCAGACACCAGAGGGGGAACAGAAATAGGCAAGCCTGTCCCTCTTCTCCACCAACCAGCCTGACCAGGCTGTTCCCCCTCCCTTCTACCCAAAATTGTTCAACCAACTACCTCCCATAAAGGGAAGGGTTAAGCCAAACATCATTCGGTGTACCCATCATCTGTAAAGTACATTAGAACCTCATCGTCAACCCCACGCCTTGACATACCAACACTGAAACACGCCTTAATGAAACTAAATAAAGTAGGATTACCCATGACCACACTGTACCACCGGAACATCCACTCCAAGAGAATACCTTCCCTTTTAGTCCATTTCCTTCAAGCCACTAACCATAGCTCAACCTTTACAGAATGACAACCTATAGCCATGACAAATGCCACAGAAACTATAACCCCTTGAACACAAATCTGCACCTAGTCAAAGAAAACCCTTAGCAAGTCTGGAACCCAAGACCCTGTCAACTATAGCATATCACATTAGCCCCCCCCACACTACACATCTCTGGATGTGCAGTAACCTGATCACCGAAGGTAATAGTCTACTCCAAAACTTTAATGACCTATCACTAAGAGCCAGAAAGCCAGAACCCCTTAACCTAGTTCCTGAACTCACCTATGGCCAGCAATGAAGTACTCTATGTGCCCAACCTTAAACCCCTCCAGTTCACTCATTACCAAATGGCAATCAGAACTAGCACTAAAGCCACCCCATTTAGATCCTCAACCCCCTTCACTCACTTCCTCCTAGCAACTGTCCTAGCTAGAACACTCAAACTACTAACCATCCTTAACCACTGCTTGTCCCTGGCCTTTCCCTCAAAGGTTCTCATGCCTTATGTTACCTATACCTCTAATAAGGAATTAAAACCTGGCCTACGGCAGCCATATCCTGCAACCAAGCTTTCCTTAAACCATCTAGCTCCCATGTAAACAATGCACACAGTTTCTAAAATTACCCCAAAACAGACACCTACCTACCATGCTTCCTAAAACCCTATCTACAAAATCACCCCAAATCACCAGTGAAATGATCCTTGTGCTACTCTGTAAAACCATAACCTGGTATGTGACATTAGCACTACCTATTCATGGGACAAATTTGTCATCTCAAAGATACCACACTTTAGGAACAAACTCCAGCATCCCGTTAAACAAAACAAAACAAAAAAACACGTTATTGGCCCTTGCCCCCAAATACGGTTTGAACAACTGTCTGAGTAACTATAATCACCTTAAGGTTCCAACCACCTGAAAACAAGGGTTGAACTCGGCTGGCTTGCAAGAGCAATAGGGCTTTTAGCCTAATAAGTTCTTATGCTCTTATGAATGTTGTGACTCTACTCCTACTGTGGGATCCCCCCCACTCCCCATAAACTGTCCAACAGTTTTACCCTGGCCCCCCCCACCTACCTCTTCCTAACTTGCCCCACTTACCAACGCAATAATCAGCTCCCACACTACTTGAACACAGAGCTCTAACTTGCCTTAATACTGGTGACCGCATTGTGCGCCACTCCAGCCACCAAATCACCCCCCAACAAAATCCATCACCTTGCAATTTTACCTCATTCCTGCCACTGACCAGTACTCTTTGTGCACTGCCCTCCAAGCCTTGGTATACACCTCTATGCCGACTGTGACTTCAGCAAAGCTCATTTTCCATGTGTAGCCTTGCCTCTGATAAAGAATTAAACATGGTCCACATGTGCCAGGAATCCCAAAACCATGCCCTGCTAAGGGCCATGGTTCCTCATCCATCCCCAAAACCCCCGCACCTAGAATGGCTCATCAAACCTAACTGCTGCTAACAGTCATGCATATACTAATGCCTACTATCATCCCCTTGTTACCAGTCAAATGGCACCCTAGTACTCAGTCTAAGAACCATAATCTGGTATATGAGATTAACAGAACCTGCTTGATGGATGAATTAGCCCCAAGCAGACACCACTCCTTTGGATACAACCCCACCTCATGTCAAACAAAGCACTTCATTGCCCTTCCTGAAAACACAAAGGAACCACTCAATCAGTAGCTGTCATTCACACCATGCCCCCCCCCCCGTTTCCCTCTTGTACCAGGGCAACAGCTACTGCATATGGAAATAAAGGTGGAACTTGACTAGGCCGTAAACACATTACAGTCATTAACCTAGTGACTTCCTATGATCTGGTGAGTGTTAGGACTCCACTCACCAATGGGAAACCTAGACTCGCTATAAGCAATCCCCGACATTGCTTTACGCGGCCGCCCAACATACCTCCTCCTCGCTTACCCCTATACTACCCCCACTGCACCAACACTGATATGCCTTAATGAAACTGAATAAAGTCTGATAACCTGCGACCTTATTGTTTGCCACACCGGCAACCACACCTCCACCACAGTAGAATCCCTTACCTTTCAGATCCACATCCTTAACCCACTGAGCATTGCACATTTTGCACTCCCCCATCTGTGACCTCATCACGCACCACTTTAGTGACCAGGGAGAATCCACTGTAACCGCCTTCATCACTTTCCGGGTTTGCTTCCTCTAGGTCATTGATGAGTACCCCTGCTGCACTTCTCACCTGCCAAAGAAAGGGAAAACTGTCAAACTTTATAGCAAAACTGTGCATAAAGGTATAAAGGGTACAACAAAACCCCCCGACCAAAGGGGAGTCACAGGTCCCAGCAGCCATCCTCCCTTCTGAAAAGTATTGTAGTAAAAGTTTCAGATAATGCAGTTAGAGGGAACCTGGGCATGTTAAAGGATCCGGAGCATCATATTAGTACTGAATTGACTGAAATCCTAAATGATTTTCCCCAGAAACCAGAAAGTTCATGAACAGACCAAACTTATAAAGCAAAATCTGCACAATCTGAAGAAATCTGGACAGTGTGTATATACAGGCTGTGTATACATTGCACATGATTCATTTCCTGGTTAAACATGAATTCTATGAACCGCTTAAGTGCTGCTATGACAGTGTAGACACCTATTATCAAATGTCATATGCTGATTAGCAGTTTAAGCCAACTTGTCAAAATCTCTAGCCCCTTCATAATGTCATTAAAGTACCTCATTTACCAGAGCCAAGCCTGAAAGGGGACAACTTCCCTATACATCCCATATTTAATTTGCTGCTTGCTCCCCAAACCCCAAACTCCCAGAAAGTCAACCACAAAGAAACATTCCAGGAAATCTTCCCCAACCACATAACTCAGACCAAGATATCTAATCACCTTCAAACAAATAACTACACATTTTGCCCCACTTAAAGAAAACAGTATACCCAGCTCTGCAAAGCAACAACTCCCAGCATTCACTGAAAAGCACAGCAACATGGACAAGCAACCAGTAAGCCAAACGCATATATATTATTTTAAGGTAGCACCTCCGCTACTCTTAAATTCCAATCAGAGCAACAATCATATAAGGCAAACGAAATGTGCAAACATTGGAATGCCAACTCAAAAATGCCTCTTGTTTACCTCCATTATAAAGATAGCACAGTAATTTCTGCCTACTTAGATGACTTATCTGCAGGTGTATTAATCCTAAAACAAACAACAGTCATGTTGCACATCCATAAGGTGCAATGAGCCAGAAAACCACTATTTTGAAAAGCGGACCCACCTTATAACCAAAGCACTATGCCACATCTGAACCCACCCCCACGTTGCCATCACCATGCTATCAAACCTCTTAGAGCAGGAAATCTAGAGGACCCAACCAATCTAGCAAAGTGTATACTGACAACTTGCTAGTCATTCGATTGAACTACAGATCCAGGCCATGCCAAGTTGCACCAGCAAAACAGTCCTCTGTGTTCCTCATCTGTCCTGCAGAAACAAAAGCAGTCTAGCCTCTCAAACTCACCCCGATGAAAGTCCCTTTAGCATGCCACTCCATGTGCCTCAGCCATCACTGACACTCCTCCAAAATGGCTGATATTAATGCAAACCCACTGGAACCAAGGAAGACACAATGAACATAATCAGGCCAAAAACTCAATTGACAACTCTGCATTCCCAACATTCGACCCTTTCTTTGAGAGCATTCAGGCAAAGCAATCACTGCAACGATGCTGCTCTCAGAGACATTCTGTTTTTTTTTTTTTTTTTTTTTTTAATAAAATCATAAACAATACTCACAGTCATCTTTCCATGGCAACATCCACCCTCTGTACCGCATTAATCACTGACACCCTACTGAATCCTGCCTGCTTACTTTGCTAAGAACACCTTTATATACAATATAATAGCCAGACAACCCACATATCCTGATGTAGCTCACTGTCCCTGAATGTCTTCCACAGCCATTTCATACAGCTGTTCCAGTGCTGCTGCTGAGAGTGATATTACATAACTCTTTAATTACCTACATATGTAATAGTTTTTAAATAATTGACTACTCCAGTTGCAGCTCTCCTAAGCAAGTATTTATTTTATTTTCTAGATTGACCCATTGTTAGAAAAACAAAGCTACCCACAAAGCGACACTGGAAATTTCACATATCCTGAAGCAAGCTGCAAAATGCTACTGTCATTATATTTCTAAAAACAGTCAAGAAACTCCAGAAAAGGACTGCAAAGTGTGCATAGTGAATTTTTAGAACTGCAGTAGTCTATGTGTGCTTGCCCTAAGGTTTATGAGTTTATGAATGTTACCATATGTAAAATGCACACTACTAGCAGATATCCAATCTCCAACTTATTAAAATCCATTTCAGGATGATTGCTCCTCTCCCCTACCCAACAATTCCAACCCATCCCCTCTTCTGCTATATTTATCCTTCTTTGGCCAAACCTACCACTCCACCTTAACCAGTAACTGTCCTAACAAAACCTCACCCCTCACCCACCCTACACATTCATGTAGCCTTCCACCCTATCAGGTACTCTTGCCGTTCTCACACTTCTAACTTCTAATCTCATTACAGTCCCCTTTACCCTTCAAACCATACCACATAAGCAACTCACTAATTTCTCCACACCCATATCATGCTACCAATATACTACAATGAAGAGCTTACTCACCTGTCATCACACTTAGAACACTAGTTTCTTCCTCAAACACCACAAATCCCTCGTTGCACTTGCTCCCTTCACAACCCCACATACAGCCACTATCCTCCCACAAACCCCCATCTACAGCCTATCTGTACCACAGCTCATTTTTCAATTATATCTCCCAAACTGTATCCACACTCACTGCTAAACATATGTACCTTCAAGCAAATAAAACCAATAAATCTTTACAGGCCACCTGCCTACATGCACTGATGACAAAGTATAACCACTAAGCTTTTCCTAAGTGATGAAATTCACCCCAACCATGGTCCAGCCATAAATATGCAATCAGCACCAACCACAAATACACAACCAGCAGTAAACACTGCCTCTCAAAACAATTTAGGTCTCTGCCCAAACCTTAACAAAAGTCAAAATCGGTTTCTTCTAAACATAAACTGTCAAAGCATGTGCAACATAACACAAGCTACACACATCCTTGTCACAGTACAGCCTGACATATTTATTGCAACTGAAACCTTGCAAAAAAGCAGAAATAAGCAATAATTAAATATTTCACCCAGGATACAACATAATCAGATCAGACAGATAAGCATAATGTGCAAAACATAAAGATGGAGTAGCAATAATCTTCAAAAACACCTTCGATCTGACCCTACATCCTCAACTCATCCCAGCATTTCAAAAAGCTGAAATTCTAGTCACCTATCTGAAGCTCATCAAAAGCAAATCCATCAGTTTAATAAGGCTTTATATTTCCTAAGAGAGCAATCTAGCCACATGCAAAGAAATTCTTCATTGGCTACTCTGCAATATACATAAATAAACTATAATTTCAGATGATGCAAACATTGATTGGAAGCAAATAACCAGTACTTCACATGACCTAAACTTATTCCAGTTCTCACAACTGATAAACATTGCCAACAGGATACAAAAAACTTGCATAAAGAAACTAGTATAAATTGGATTCTCACAAATAAATCCAATAACATCAGTGGCAGTGCAACCTTTCCCAATAGTATCAGTGGCCATCTAACCACCTATACATTTAAGCAGTTACTAAGCAAGTAAACTTCAAAGTCTGTAATGTTCAGCTCTAAAGCAGTATAGTTGGAACTGTCTAAAAAACCTTACTACTATACAATGCAGTCACTCACATTAACCAAATCTTCCTAACTGCACTGAACAATCAAGCCCAACTCAGAAAAAAAAAACAAGGTAAATCTATTCCAGCATACTGGCTAATAAAACCTCCCAAACAGTTATTAATGAAAATAGACCATTACTGGGAAACCTGGGCAAAAAATAAAACCTAAGCATCCCTACAAGACTACAGATATCCAAGGAATCTCTCTAAATAAAAAATACTTAATGATAAGAAAATATATTTTATACACCTGCAAAACATTCACCAAAATAACCCTAAACCTATTTTTCCAGTCTCTAAAGTAATTACACATCTCTGAACAAACGTCTAAACCTCTACCTCCCCTCCAAAACTACAAACTGCCCAGATAATAAACTCTCCTATAATAAACTCTATCCTATCATTCACCAAACAAAATTTCTCCTTGCTTCTCAGCATTTCACAGCTCTGGTTTTGATTGCTACTTTAGCCACTCTATGATTAATAATACATCTGGAGGCTTCAATCACTACAGTCTTCTTGGTTCCTGTGCAATAGAGCCTTAACAATGCTGAGGACCAAAATAAAACCAATTCAGGATACAGCAAATGAAGCTTTTACAAATCATATAAGATTCCTGCCAATAAAATTGTTTTAGGGACTATAGTTAAATCATTCTCTCCCAAGATGAAACACCAAAGCCCTGGGTAATCTTTCCTTCTGCAATAACTGACACCAAACCTACCAAAGCTGGAATCAAGACAGCCCAGGGAAACCAAATCAATGAACTATCCACAGATTTATGTTTTAATGACCCTTTATAGTTTCATAGATTAGTACTGGACTAACTGCTCTTGTGGGCCATTTCAAGCCTAGCCAATTAGCCCTTGTGAGAATCAAACCTTGAACTTTGTGGCTGTAAGGTAAATACCTTAATCATTATACCACCCTCCTGCCCTGCTTGGGGGGGGGGGGGGGCTTGAAGGGCTGCCCTTCAGATAAAGAATGTCCTAGGATCCAAAGAATTTTTCCCCTGTAGCACAAGATCACTGTATTACTGCCTAATGTAAGATGAAAAGGCATCTGACAACCACTTCCCATTTGTTTTAGTACTTTGGTGGAATAACCCTCCATTGCTAACTCAGATGTGTCTCCATTGCAGAATGTGAAGAATACCCCATGTGAGGCTATTTCTTGACATGAAAGGGGTCTAGCCCATGATATATTACCTTCAGCTAGTCTAAGGGACCTACTTACTTATTTCTGGCATAAACAACAACCCACATCTCTGTGCCTTAGGTATACTTTATACAGCAAAGCAAACCAATGTACTGGAAAAATAACTGGAATATTTGACTTATCCAAATGGACTTGATGCCCTTTACCTATGTGATCAATTTTGGACATTCCCACATAGAAAAAGGAAGTCTCTAAGTCTGAGTATGATCAAGTCTTTCCAACATAAAAAGTCCAGTAACTCACTGGCCCAGGCATGTAAAGAGGGCTGCACAAGTAGTAAGAGTATGAAAATCTAGGGATGATAAGAAAAGACCCTTGATTACAATAGCCATCAGATGATGATGAATTGACTGTCTGAATTCTTTAAAGGCCCCCTTTTCATTACCCCACCCTTTGATCATTCTGTGTATCACCCAGTGAGTACAGCAGTCATTTACACCCAACAAGCATACCAACCAGCCCAAGGCTGCCAAATGTACTAGTATGGTATTGGGTGACTCTCCCTCACAACAACAGACTGGACTAGCAATGATAGCCCCCAATGTTTCTGATTCTGATGTAGTGATTCATAAAAAAAGTAAATGCCTGAAATAACTGGTGTTCTGCTCTCAGGAGTGGGCCACTAATGCTCCACCTATTATTTCCAAATTAGACACACTTCCAGAGGGATGACTGCTCCCACTGGTTTTGCATCCGAGGCCAACAGGTGAAACCTGATAAACTAAAGATGGGAGAAGCTGTCAGCTATTCCATTGTTGCATCCCACTAGGTGAATGCTAGAAAAAGCCAAATTAATCTGTAAAAATAACAAAACATTCAACCAAATAACTAAGTGCACCCATTTGGATTTAGAGGACCACTTATACAGTGCATGCACTACAACAAGATTGTCTGAGCAGAAAGAGATTCTGCTATTTTGTAAATGCTCCCTCCACACCAAAGCAGCAACCTAAATGGCAAAAATATCTAGGAATGATGTGTCTTTCTCCCTCTTGGGCAACAAGGACTTATGCCATGCAGTTTCAAACCAACTACCCTTAAAGTATCCCCCCATCCCAGTGACTGCTTCCATCTTTATGAATAACTGGAGATCTCTAGATGAGACCCAGTGGGATTGCCAAAGAGACACTCAATTGAATTGGCTCAAAAGGATATACCAGAGGTGAAGATCCTGTTTAACTCTGCTCATTATGCAGACTATATGGTGCTTGGGATTGCTGCCTTTTAATGTGTTAGATATGGAGCATAAGAAGGTCCTGTCTGAGGCAATAAGTCTACAGGCAAAATTAAGCAAGCCATGCAGCTGCATGACTTCCCCTATCCAAACCTTCCTTGCTCCCCAAAATATTGTAATTGCCTACTGGAGTTGATCCAGCTTATAAAACTGGTGTTTGAAGGCCTTTTCCAGAACATCAGCTAAGACACCTAAAGGCATAAACTCTTGGCTTGGTCCTTCAGACTTATATGCAGCCAAAAGTCATCACAAAGTGTTATAAAGAATTCCATCCCTTCCAAAGCCCCTTCCTTGCCTTCACCCACTTTCAAAAAATCACTGAGATAGTGAACAGCTAATTGCCAGAGTGTCTTCTGTCACCAGCATAACTGTAAGGCTGAGCTAAAGATTTCAAATGTGGTACAAGCCACAGAGCAACCCATAGGCATTGCCATATCAAAGAAAAAAAATCCAGCTATCTGGAAACCTAGAAACAGACAGTCTTCCATTCTGATGGGAAGCAAGAGAAAAAACAGACTGCATGTCTAGCTTACACAGTCAAGGAAGCTTACTACTTCAAATACTTCGAAATCAACACTGACAGCTGCTAGCGAGAAGCATAATGTACCCAGGAGCAGTCCTTAATGATGAATTCATTAACTGAGAACACTGCAGGGATTGAGAAGTGAGGAATCAACCAAACAGCCCCTCTTTCTTTTTGGGGACCAAACATATGGGAGTTATTGTCCCAGGAGCACCATAAATTCTTACCAGGGAAAGTACCCATAACCGTCCTGAACATGGGCAGTCATTACTAAATACAGTCCAGGGTACTGACTAGAGTATCAGTGGTATTACATTGGGATGAAACAGCTAAGCTTGAAATGACCTCCGGGTCAACAGCTTAGTAACCTCCTATGATCCCATGAGGGTAAGAAAAGGGGCCAATTACTCTACTTACCAATACTTCTTTGGCAATTAAATTGGATTGTACATCCTTCAAACCTTTAATAGAGGCAATATTTTTTAACTAGCCTGGAACTGGGGGGCACTGAAGAACCAATTTCAAAACCCCTTGCAAAACTATTGATAAGCACAGTTCCAAACATTGCTCTTACCTAGAAAGTAGCCATAACCTGATGTGCCTTTCTAACATTCACTAATGAAGGATATGAAGTCTGAAGATCAAATGGCTGTCATCACTCAGCTGCTATACAGTGAAACATTTCTAAAAACCCCTTCAGTGAAGGCACACACAAAAATTAAAGTTGCATCTTAGCACCCTGAAAAATCCTGACAGAATGCTATACACAAGTTATGCCAGACACACGCCAAAATGCAATCTATGCTTTAATATTACTCTGTCTTTAACTACTTAATGGCAGTGAAACCCAGTAGGTCTGATTCACACTCATTATAAAACCACCCTTCTGCCCAGTTTCTGCACCATACAGCACAATGAGAAGTTGCACACTAAAAGACCAAACCAAATGGACACACAGAGGAATTCTCTCTGTTTCTTCATTCATTCCTTTTTTTGTTTTTGTCTCTCACACATGGCAACTTCTACTTTGAAAAAAAAAATGCTACCCATCCAATCTATAAGGAAGACCAAGTCCTCACCTGAATGGCCACTGACAGATGGCTCCATGATGTTTTTCGTGGGTCTCCATGGATCTCAGATCCACCAAACCACTGCCGAAGTGGCTCCCTTGTCAGTGAAGGACCTTTAAACTGGGAGAGCTTACTGCTCCACCATTTTGAATCTGCTGACAACCTAGTTTACAGGTAAGTCTTCATTGTATAAAAATGATATGTTTTCTGTAATAATCTATCTTGTACAGTTCAAAAATTAATCTTCTTATAAAATACATGTAGTACTTATTGTGGAGTCTCTCTATAACAAGTTACTTTATGTATATAAAACTCAATGTTTTTCTATACAATGAATTGTGTTTGTTTTTATGTAATATATTTTGTATTAACTGTGGAGCTTTCTAATCCTGGATTTCCACTGAAAATGGACTAAATCCCAATAAGAATTTACCAATACATAAATAAGCAGTAAATAAATTTCTTTTGACCATTTACTGGTTCAGATAGAGCAAAAGAAAAAAAACACAAACAACAAAAAAACAGAAAATTACAAAGTACATAGTGCAACAATCACAATCAGTAAGAAACAATATGCAGAGAAAACAGACACATGCTCACTGCAAAAGTACTTCAGAATTGAAGGTAAACAGATGCCATCACTTTAGGGAAAGTAAAGTCTGTGGGAGAAGTTATATGTGTGTACTTAACATATAGAGACTTAAATTCAAGTGAGTAGTCCTGGGTGTCTTAATCTGAAGGTTTAGACTTTTAAGGTACATTTCTATTAAGCTAACGCTTCACAAATGACAGGGTATGTTATGATATCTGTTCATCAAAACTCAGCATATGGTATTGCTTACTCATTAAATGTTTCTTAGAGTTTGAGACATAACTTATATTGCATGTTTATAGTACCTGAGTGGTGTGTGTTGGTACATAGAAGAAAAATAAATATTTTTATTGGTAGGTACAAGGTCATAAGAAGCCAAGAAATATCTTACAAGTAACACTAAATTCAGATTGTTAAGGATATATGTTTATCAGCTATTCCACATGTGCCAGTCTTAGTTCAGTGAACAGGTACATTTGAATCACAGCAGAGCAGATACTTTTTAATCATAGCAGAAAAGGTAATGAAGGATTCCAGACTGCAGCACACAGATTTGTTTAGAGAGACTGCTCTGCTATTTTAAGCTGTAATGCACTCGGCACTGACAAACCATGATAACACTTGTTAATAAAAAATAATTTACTGCAGTTATGCATCAGCTGAAAAGCAGGTTCAGTTTTATAGATATGCACCTTTACAGAAGTATGACTGAAAAAAATGCCAGTTAGCTGCTTTTATTGAGTAGATATCTCATATATTTTCCTTTAAGTAGGAACACAAACCTAGCTGAACAGATTACTGACTTTTGTAATTGTTCAAAAAGACTACTGTATTATCTTAATGTACTAATCAGTGGCATAAGAATGCCAAGCTAGCTGAACAGATTACTGAATTTCTTTTAACTGTTTATAAATATGTTATCTAAATGTACTGTTCAGTGACAGTTTACTTTGCGTATACAAGATGATTTGCTGTCAGTTAAATATTTCTATACAATTCACAGGTTAACATGTCTTTCACTAGTTTATCTGCTCTTCTCCAAAGCAAATGTTCAGCTAAAGAAATCAAAAAGATTATGTGCATTCTCAATATGGATGTATTAAAACAAAAATTTTAAAGGCAAAAGTAAGTGGGTTTTGCATAATGATTAAGGTCTTCACCTTATAGATACAAGGGTTTGATTCAGACCTTGGGTTATTGGTTAGGCTTAAAGTGTCCATTCAGGGCAATTAGCCTAGTATTTACCTATGTACCTATATAATGTCGGAGTCCTTTCTGTACTTGTTAAGATTAATATGGGACAAGTTTGTCATCGCAACAAAAGCAATGCATAATCAAGTAACCTTTAGTGATAGAAGCGATATTTGATTAATGAATGTTCTCAAAAATAGATTTCATGAAGGGTCAACATCAGCAATCTGAAAGCTTGCATCACAATATTCAGCCTGCATACTGCAACCTACTCTTAAGTTCACCACTGCTCAAATAAAGAAACATACTTCTGTATTGTAAATCCCAGAGATTGCAGATATTTTTAAAGCAGTATAGTTTTCACTACAAATATGAGGTACTTATGAGTTCTGCTTTGGCAGAAGTGACATTACAAATTGGTATGGTACCATTAAGATTGCTGTGCTTCCTTTGCTGGTCTTATTTCTTGGCTTTGCTCTAGGCTGAATATGTTTCTTTTTAGTAATTAGTCTTCCAATCAGAAATAGTATTTAAATAAGAGAAAGTAACTATTTGCAATTTATTTATGTTTGATAGTTGGAGAATTAAAATCAGAAGAACAACATTTTCTGAAGAGTCTTGATAACTATTTTACAAAGGATGGAAAAAGTTCAGACATTTCTCAAAAGAGTCTACAGTAAAAGTAATATAATGGAGATGCTACAAGATATTCTGCAGGAACAGATAAGAGGCAACAGACGTACCTACAGACAAGAAGTAACTGCAGGTAGAATGAAGAAATGAAGATGCATTTGACATACAGAAACAGATTTACAGATAGGATACATCAAAGCAGATACAACATTGGCATACAAGTGTTCTTATATTGCTAGGAAAATATTTATTAGCCAAGGAAATAAGAAATCCAACAGAATATGATATGGGAGCAGTGTTAGGAAAATGCTGAGCACTGACAGATGAAGAGATTAAGGGTTAAACAAGAGCAGAGTGTGAAAGAACAGAACGTAAACTGAGGAATTTCGAGTTTTCGTATCCAATTGCAATTCTTTTCCCCATAATAATTCCTCTATACAACTAGCCCCATCCAAGCCCAATGAGATTGAATCAGATTCTCCCCCATTCTACTTTAAAAGGATCTCAAACAAAGCTGTAACCAAGGAATTTGAGTACATTTTACAGCTGAAAAAGATGCCTCCAAAATGAACCAATTACTAGAGATTTGTTTTTGTATCTCTCTTTGATTATTATTTTAATATTTTTCAAATGCTGATCATTTCAATACATTTGCCATAGTTATTTTTGGAGGCAACCTTTCTGGTTGCCAAACATATTTTTGTGGTTTTCAGGTTTCACTTGTTTGCAATTCTTTTTAAATTGCTACATTGGTATCATAATTTGACAACCTTGTCATAGATGCCCTACTAGGAATAGATGGGCTCTACCCTTGGTTCATCCTCTTTTTAAGAACCACATCCTACAGATTCTAAAACACTTCTACAACTTATGCACCATGAATGCAAACACAATTTAAAATAGCCAAGGTAATACCAACCCTTAAAATTTCCAAACCACACTCAGCAAATGACTTCAGACCCATCTCTGCCCTTATTACTCTTAGTAAAATACTTGAAAAGATAATTAACGTCCAAATGCCCCATCATGTCCAGCAATTTAGAATCCTCTCAAAACACCAGCATATTAAAAAAGCCTATTTTTGACAAGAAGGAGCACAATGACTGCTCTGTGTACCCTAACAGATGTCATACTACAAAACAGAGGAAAGGATTCCTAAGTGAGCCATCTTCAATGAACTTGCAACAGTAGTCAGCACAGTAGGCCATACTTCCCTGCTAATCACATTACTAGCTGCAGGGATAAACCCACAAACAAGTGGCCTGGTTCAGTGACTTCCTCTCACCCAGATATTTGTAGATGCATATTGGAAGAACATCTTCACCAGCAGCATCTATTAGTAATGGAGCCCCACAAGAATGACTATGTCATCCATGCTAGTCTCGTTGTTTATTAACTCATGTTTGACTTCTGCCTATTACAAATCATTCTTTATACAGTTGATATATGGTCATCTATAGGCCATGCCCATCTCCCCCCTCTTATATTACAGATGAGGTAAAGCAAGACTTTTTAGATCTCAGTAATTGGTTAATACAAACGTATGCTCATCGTAAGGAATTACAAACCAATACCACATCGAATCCCCACAAAAACTCAGTAAAATTACAACAAACTGGGCAATATCCCACAATACAAAAACATTGCTAGAACAGTTCCGTGTTACAGATATCTTGGGGTCTGGAGTGACCTTTCCCTTAACTTTCACAAACACATGCAAATTACTTCTGGGCTAAGAATATTTCCCACTTACTGCCTCCACAGCCACAGCAACCTCTAGGAAAAAAGTCTTGCTTCTACAGTTGGAATATGACCATCTCATTCTTGAATCAGGCTCAAACGAAATTCTCAGCACACTTAAAGCAATGCTAAATAAAACTTATGTTTTCATAAATCTATTACTAAGATGAGAACACCACTTTACCATTTTTAAAAAATCCAAATAGTTAACTCATCTCAGACATTGACATTCCTTTGTCTAGAGATCTTGATCTTTTAAACTCATCAACCTGGACACATTCCCATACTTTACAGGATGTCCTTAAGAAAGACCACTTCAAACGTACGGTCTTCTGTTACTCTCTGTTTCTGCCCCATTGCTGCAGATACCAAAAAACTAACCTAAATTGCACAAAGCATACCTTCTAAGCCTTCACCCCTAAAGTTTGGATGTCATCTCAAATCAAATTATTTTTCCATTCTCTCCATAAAATCATATGGTCATGACCCGAAAACTACTAATTCAAGCAAGCAGATTGCAAGTGCTACTTAAATTGTGGAATCATGTAAACAACCTTTCAATGTTCCATCTAAACTTACTTTGACCCTCAAACGTACCTATATTACCCACACAACATATGATGACCGACACACACAACTTTCTACTTCCACCCTTACTCTCTCTTTCACCTCCTTTCTTTTTTCACCTCAGTTCTATTGTCATCTTCAAGCTGCTTAGAAACAATGGCTGTGCAGACACTGAATGGACACTCTGCACAGAGAATTTGTCAACTTCTGTAATGTATTTTTTATAACTGTGCATTTGCTTTCTCCTGTGTTTAATCATCTGCATAATATGTAGACATCGACATCTATAAGGGTGCCTTTCAGACTTCAGTATATACTGCACAGTGAATTATAACAACATTGCTCAAATATTTTAATTACCTGTTGAATCTCTTTTCAATGTTTGATTACCTTTCACTTCATGTGCATGATACCTTCTTAATGTTTGACCCCATTTTGATTTATATCTATTTCCCCTGGCTGAAAGGGAAAATGTTCAAGTGGATCAGTGCTCTACCGTGGTAGATAATAAATAACAATAAATACAAAATAAAATAAAAATGTGAACTTTGCTTAATGAGAGTTAGCAGTATACTCTGAATTTGTACCATAAATTGTGCACCACAGGATCTATAGGCAGGGTCCATGTTACAGCAGTCTTGTTAGGTTACATTTTTATTGAAAACTTATTGCACTGCTCTAGCTTATAGTTTATTGTTGGTGTGACCAGGAATCAAGGAACCTCAGTCCTCACCACTGGCACCAGTGGGGGACGTTCACTGACAGGATGATAAGTACACATACAGTATTTTGAAGATGCAGATCTCTGCATCAAGTGCAATTTCCCTTAAGAGCACACAGAGACCACAGTCAGTCTGGGGCTGGTTTCTCCCTTTCTCCAGATCCCCAGTAAGACTCCCCACTGGCACAGCTTTATAGCTGAGATCTCAGCTGAGTGGCCAAGCCAAGGCCTCCAGCACCCTCTCTGTCCAACCAGTGCTTTGTATCCCTGCCCATGCAGCTGACACACACACTCATTGAGGTTATCCCTCTTTATCACAACTGGTTGCAACTATTACTAGACATTTTTGCTTGTATACCTGGTTGCACTCTAATGTGCATCCTATTTTACTGCAATGCTTTGGCACAATCATTTGCTGACTGGTGGGATATTTATTACATTCATTACTTATTGTCCTTAACTAAGTTCATTTCTTAATAGACTGCCATTTTCTCTTTTCTTCAGATGACTCACATTTAGTAAATTTCCTGGTCAACAACAGCCAGTGGAACCCTCCTCCCCAACTGCACAAAACACACTGCTGCACAAATGCCGCTTTAAATGTACAACTTTGTGCTTTAGTAATTTTTGACACTTTTCAAACTATTTTAGATATGTTAACATACACGCCTTACAAATGTATGTAATTTATATCATCCTTTGAGTATGTTAATGATATAGACACTTGCCTACTGCTCACTTATGTGGTCTCCCTGTGGTCTCCCTGCAGCTATCTTTTCCTCAGTAGTTCTGTTTTCCCTTACTATTTTCTCCATAATGTGTTTTGGGCATTGCTAAGCCTTTAGCCTTCTAGTACTGTCTTGCAGACCATACCATTTTTGCTCCTTGCAGTACTGTTTAACCCCTCCCTTTTTTTTATTTTGGAGATTAATATTGGCCTTCTGATTACTACCATGTAATCTAGGTACGCTAGCTGCCACATGTGCAGACTGATTATCTCATTGAAGGGTTAGAAGGGTGACCTTTTCCTTTTCAAGTCCATTCCCCAACCACCCTGCACACACTTTCTTATATACATTAGTAAACCTCTCCCACACACACTGATGCATTTGACACCATATCCAATTTCACCCAGTATTTACTGTCTATACAATGCATACAACCACCAGCTGTACGTACTTATAACTTCTTACTTGTGATACTTACATTATTAAAAGTAGACTATGTACACAAGTAGCACATCATTTTCTTACAAAGAACTCAATGTCATTAAAAACTACTAAATTCTGCAAAATCTTCACTCTCTTGCACTCCTTTAAACAACTCTGTTGATTCATTTGTCCTGGTCCACTTCAATAAACACAACACCGAATGACATTTGACAACCTTAATTAAACTTCCATAATGATTGTTGACCAATAATTATAAATTTCAACCAAAAACATGCCACAGGTAATAATAACATCCATGAAAAAAACATAAAATAACCATAAGGGCAGTGTAAGCACTCACCCTTGATAAGCAGCGCCCCCCCCCCACTTGCACACTTATCTTTTCACTAACAAGGCAGCATTACCCCGCTCACCTTCAATTTATTGAATTACATCACCATCCAAATAAGCAGCTTTGTTTGCTTATTAACTTATCCAACAGTGCAACCACTCATTTTCTTCCCAGCTTATTGAATTGCACATCCAACACCAGAGGAGGAACAAAAGAGGGCAAGCCTGCCCCTCTTCTCCACCCAACAACCTGACCAAGCTGCTCTCTCTCTCTCACTAATCAAATTTCCCACAACCTAAACCCCATGAAAACATAACAAACATCATTCAGTGAACCCAACCTTGCCTAACTAGACTGTCTCCATGCCTTCACCTCTCAATCCCCATTCCAACAAAATTATCCAGTTACCTAAACAGCTAAAACAGACCATTGAACCTTCTTCAATGCTCAAATAACCACACTCAAGGCCTAAAATACCCATACACTTCTAACCCAACTACCATACAATAAAAATTTCCTTTTTTTTTTTTTTTTTTTTATTATTACTCTCAGAATCCATAAGAGAGAAATTGTTTGAGTGCAAAAAGTCAAAAAAATGTTTAACATCAGGATCTAGGCACGTAACATCATGGGGCTATATTTCCATAAGAACAAGGTACCTGAATAAGGTGAAAGACAAAAAATATAAGAAATGGAAGAGAGGTCAAACTACAACTTTGAAAACTGAAATAAATGAACTGGACAAACAGATTAAGCATAGTGTTAGACAAGATCAAGAAAAATTTGAAGAAAATGTATATAAAGATATTGAGCATAATAGGAAACCTTTTTATAGATACATAAGATGTGGAAGGAGTAAAGATACACAAACTGATAAACTGTGTGCAGATTCTAAAATTTATTCTCAGACACAACAGGTTATAGATATATTTACAAAATCTTATGCAAAACAGTATGGCTCCACAAAAGGGGTTGTAAGTTGTCCTAGTGACATCCAGGTAACCCCAGATACTGGAATCAAATTAGATTATATTGAAAAAGAACTGTGCAAACTGGATCCAAACAAAGTGCAGGGAGGAGATGGAATAAGTAACAATTATTTGAGAACACTTATGCAAGAACTTTCCCTTTGCAAGGGAAAAAAAATCACTGTTCCAAAAGAAAAAAAAAAAAAAAAAAACACTTAAAACTTAACATAAAGTTGGGGGCTGTGCCCCCCACACACCCCCTACTTAAATATACCAACTCCGGGATCACACTATAGTGACGAAAATGGCAAAGCAACAGATGCGGCTAAGCAATTTTTTCACATGGAAAGAATTTGCTTATATGCCGCTTCATCATTTTGCCTTTTCGTGTTTTCAAGTTCGACCATGATGCATTCGAAAGAATGCATCTTTGGTCATCTAATAGGAACCCATATAATATATATATATATATATATATATATATATATATATTTATATATATATATATATATATATATATATATATATATATATATATATATATATATATATATATATATAAAACATATTCTTAAACAGTTGTTAAACCCACCAACTAGAAAATGTTTGTAATCTGATTATTCAACCTTACAAAAATCTTCAGTGATAAATGCATTTACTATACTGTACTGCAAAACAGCCTAAATGACCACTCTGCTGTCAACTCATGGTGATCCTACAAAAATCCTCCCTCACCTTAAAATATGACAGTCTCCGCACCAGAAGATAATACCCCCTGCCAGAACTGAAGTCCATTAGATTTGATCAAGTATATCTTGATAACATGATAACAACCCTATGATGTTTTAGATGGATTAGGTAACATGCTGAAAAATATCTAAGACAAACTGCATTCTATCAGGCAAGAAATATTAATACAAGTCTTAAAGAGGGACCCTAAAGTATTCTGGAGATTAATAAAGTCACTAAACAGTAATTGTCAAATAATTCCCTATGGATCCTCTGATGCAGACACTGGCACTTTGAATTCCATCAAGAAATCAAGGATCTTATAAAGAAACCCCAAGCCATTCAAAATCCAAAATTCACCTGTATTGACTATTTCCCCATCACACATTGAATTGATTTTAATTCTGTAAACAACCCTACATTTACTATTGTGTTTACTTGGCGCCTGTTTAAAAAAATCTCTAGAACAGCTGGACACTTCCAGTGACCCAGGCCCATATGCTTACACCCCAAATTTCTAAAAGCAGCTGCTCCTGAGAATATAGAATCTCTTACCTATATTTCCACTTTAAAATTAACGACAGGAGTTTTACACCATACCGTCTCTTCTGAAAAAACTCCTGAGAAAATATACTATAATACAAATTCCAGAAACATTTAAGTATCACCTACCTAATCAAAATCAGGATCTTTTAGGCCAGGCTATGACACTATAAGAGCTATGTAATCAGTGAAAAAACTCTATACTAAGTTATGGAGGATGGCCACCTGGCAGGGTCAGTCTTCATTAAGATCAAAAGCGGCTTTAATAGGTTCATAGGTTCATAGGTAAGTACTAGGCTATCTGCCCGAGGGCATCTGTAAGCCTAGCTAGAATGTGTTGGCTTTCGCCACCCCCATAGATTAGTTCCCTGTGCCTCTGTCCAGCAGAGCCACTGCAGTGATCCCCAGAGTAAAGTTTCTGTTTCCCATCCACTCGTCAAGGTTTCTCTTGAAGAGTGTAAGTGAGGGGCTCTGCCTAATGTAGATTGGAATCCTGTTCCAAAGCATGGGGAGCCTCTGGGACAGGAATCTATCCCTCAAGCAAGTCCTATTTATCATTGTGGTGAGGTTTATATCCCTAGAGCGTGTGGCTCTTGGAGATTTGTTTTTTTTTTTAGGTGGAACATGTCCATAAATTCTGGGTTGGACATGTCCTTGTATGTCAGGCAGAGATCACTTCGGAGTAAGCGGTATGCAACCGAGTACAGCTGGAGTTTCTTCAGTCAGGCTGCACAGGGCATTTGTTTGAGGCCAGTAATCCTCTTGGTGAGGTACTTCTGTTGCCTTTCCAGCTGTTGCAAGTGTCTTGTAAGGTACATCCCAAATGGGGCATTGTACTCTAGGATGGGTCTGATGAGTGATGAGTAGAGGGGCACAATAACTTCTTTTGTTCTAGATGCAAACCCTTTTGTGATTAGGTGGGCCACATAGAAGGATTTTCTAACCACCTTGACAACATGATTATCAAAGGAGAGATTACTATCTACTTGGGTCCCCAGTTCCCTTATTACATTTTCTGTATTTAGGGGACTACCACATATGTGGTAGTTTGCAGGTACTTTGTTTTTTCCAAAGGGGATGACTATGCACTTTTTGGCATTTAGCTTGAGGCCAAGATTTTAACACCAGGTATCCGTCTCAGTGAGACCTTCTGGAGGATGTCACTATCAGCTGGAGAGTCAATTATGGCCCACAGTTTGCAATTGTCTGAGAGCTTGGTCAGCCATATTCCTCCTGTGCTTGCCTGTACCTCTGAGAAGTATATACCGAACAGGAGGGGTCCCAGGACTGAGCCCTGGGGGACGCCACTTGTAACCAGTTTAGAGCCGGACTTAGAGCCTGCAACTCTCACCGTGTGGGTTCTATCCATGAGCCAATTGGCAACCTATCTTGTGATGTAGGGGTTTATGTTCAGGCTGGTGAGCTTGTCTACAATACCAGAATGGGGAATGGTGTCAAAAGCCTTTGCAAGGTCTAAGTAGGCAGTGTGGACCTCCTTTCCCTCATCTAAAGCCTTGGTAACTGTCTCAAAGAAGTCCAACAGGTTTAGGAGGCATGATCTGCCCTTAACAAGGCCATACTGGGTAGGGTCCAATGTTTGGAGGTTCCCACTGTCTCTGTTAATGAGTTCCATGATGATGCACTCCATAGCCTTGCAGACCAGGCTAGTCAGGCTTATAGGGTGATAGTTCCCGGGGGTCCATTGTGGCTCCACCTTTGTGGAGCAGGATAACTGTTGCTATGCACCACTCTATGGGTACGTAGCGTGAGTCTGAACAGTGCGTTTAGGTGAGGGGTTAGTTCATTTTGGAGTTTGTGTAAGACACAGCCTGGGACACCACCCAGTCCCATTGAAGCTGTGTTTTTGGCTTTGGATAGGGCTGTTTTAACCTGTGTGTCAGTGATTGCTGGGGCTCTACATTCTTCTGGTATGGTTATGGGCTCTTTAGGGGATGAGAGAGGGGTGAAGTTTGCAGTAAACCTGTATGCCAGAATGTTGGCAATATCAGTCAGTTCAGTATATTTTGTGCCATTCTGCACTAACTCAGAGCAGATCTGAGAGTTTCCACTTAGGTTGTTGACATAGCTAAAGAATGCTTTGTGGTTATCTTTGGAGTCCTTGGCAATTTTTCTTTCGAAGCTAGCTGTGGATGATTTTATGAGGGATTGTAGTTTCTTGCTGATACTGATTAGGGATGTCTTTCATTTATAGTCAAATTGTCTTTGCTTTAATACAAATCAGTGTTGGGAATTATGTAATGAAATGGTCCTCTTCCTACCTTTAAAATGGAGTGTTTACAGATATCTCTGAACTCAAATCCTCTGACAGTGGTGCACTCATTGCTGCAGTCTCACAAGACTCAGGTTGAGGTATTATTTTTTCTCATATTTATCTGCGATATGTCACTTCATGCATACTTCATCAATTTTTACATTACATTAAGGTAATATTATACAAGATGCTTTCTGTTTCCATAAAACCTGTAGCCTAAACTGCAGACAAGTTTTAGTTTTTTGTGGAGCTAGCTGATTGCCTATACCACTATCACAAATAGCAAAAAAAAATGTACTTGCATTCTATTTGAAAGAATGTGAAAACTCTCCAAAAACTCAAACCTGACAAAGATAGACCCTCAAGTCTACCATTTTCCTGAACTGACACAATAGAAATGTCTGTGGTTGACTTTAGATCAGCACTTCTCATTTACTAATCATTTATATCAAATGGCATTTAAGACTCATAAAACCAAGCCATCTTGGAAATATTCCCATTTTTTAAATTTTCAGAATAGAAAAGCAATTGGGATCAACATACTTGTGCAGAACTTGGAGTATTAATTACCTGTGAGAATGCTCAGTTTTTCTGATGACACATTCTCAGTTTAATCCTTGGCAGAGAGGATAAAGCCCTGACTTCAACCTAGGCAGTTGAAATTCAGACAGTACCTCCAGCAGTTGACTGGCTGCTTATGGCATGAAATGGCTTAAAGGGTAGTACATGCCTCTTTCCTGGTGTAGGATAAGGGGGGCACTTTTGGGAGGTTTGTGCCTGCTTTACTCAGTCATGATACCGGAGAACATGAATATGATGCTAGCATGTGGATTGGACTGTAGCTGATGTGTAACCAGAGTGGTGGGATGCAATCTAATGGGCTCATTTATATGTCCCTTGAATGTGTAGCATCAAATTAGCACATCAGCACTTCAGCTGGTAGTGTCCCATTACACTCCTTCATGCAGATTGTTAAAGCTAGCACTTTACATATATTAGGACTATAATGAAATAGCACCATAGCTTGTACATAGCTTGCAGTGCGATCATCATTTGTGTTCTGCCTGACCCTCACCCTGGTGATAGGGGAAAGTACAGAGCAGTCAGAAATCTGTGGGAAACTGATACTAAACAAGAACAGTACAAGGCAAAAGCACACACACACACACACACACACACACACACACACACACACACACACACACACACACACACACACACACACACACTTACCAAAATATGCAGTTTCATTACTCAGCCTACAAGTTCTACTTCACTTAAAGTAAACTGATTACTGTCACTGAGGGTACACCTCTTCTCAAAATTATTTTCATTTAAACATCTCTTCAATATATATATTGGCCCCCTCTTGCATTTAAATTATTTTCCAGGGATACTTCATTCTCTCTCACATCCATTTCTGAATGTGCTGCTACATTAAAACATCATCCCTTGAAAAGTAATGCAGAAATAGCCACACTTGAATAACAATAAAATAAATAAAACAAAGGGAACTGCAGCTGGTTAGTCACAGGAACTCAAGTAACTTTGGATAGAAGATAAAGAGTAGGAAGGTGATAGGATAAGAGGAAAGGAATGGTGGTTATCTTTATAGATTCATAGGCTCATAGGAGGTTACTAGACTAATGGCCCTAGGGCCTTTACAAGCCTAGCCATGTTATACCTGTGTTCCATAATTGACCTTGGATGGTTGTTATTCACCAAGCAAGTCTATGATCAGCACTGATGGCCCCTGTCCATGAGGGAGATAGGTGCCACCCCAGGGTGGATTTATGGTCTCCCATCCAGTTTTCTAGGTTACACTTGAATAGGGTCATTGAGGAGCTCTGCTTCACGTGAATTGGGAGTTTATTCCAGAGTAGCAGCAATCTCTGCAAGATATATCTGTCTCTCCAGCATGTTCTGTTAATGTCACAGGCTAGGTTGAGATCCCTGGAATGAATGACTATTGTCCCATTTGATTTGTGGATGTGCAGCATTTCTGTTAGGGCAGGGTCAGAGACTGCTCTGTAGGCCAGGCACAAGTCATCTCTCAGCAGCCTGTAAGATACATAGTTCAGTGGCAGAGCTTTCAGTCTTTCCATGTAGGTCATGGTTTGGAAGGACTGAATTTACTTGGTAAGAAACGTCTGTGATCTCTCCAGCTGCCACAGGTGTCTGGTGAAGTACATGCAAAAGGGAGCATTGTGCTCTATTAGTGGTCTGATGAGGGCCAGGTACAGAGGAGTTATAACATCCATAGTCTTGGCTGTAATTCCCTTACTTATGAAATGTGCAGTGTAGAAGGCTTTCCTCATCAATGTGGGCACATGGTGATCGAAGTTTAGATTGCTATCAACCTGTGTTCCCAAATCTTGCAACACTGTGTTTGAGCTTGGGGGGGGGGTGCTGTCAATATTGTAATTTGCAGGGACGTGTTCTTTACCAAATGGGATAATAATGCACTTTTATACATTTAGTTTTAGTCCATGGCTTTGGCACCAATCATTTGTCTGTGTTAGCCCCTTTCGTAATATGTTAGCATTGTTTGGGGACTTAATAAGTGTGTCCAGTTTGCAATCTTCAGTGAAAACTTTTGCCTGTACTTCCAAGAAATAGATTCCAAACAGTAGAGAGCTTAGCACAGAATTTTGTGATATGCCACTGGTAACTGGCCTACTGGTAGAGGTAGAATCCCCAGCTTTGACAGTATGGGTTCTATCAGTGAGCCAGTTGGCTACCCATCTAGTGACATATGGGTTAATCCCCAGCTGGGAGAGTTTATCAATGAAACCTGAGTTGGGGAATGTGTTAAAAGCTTTGGCTCAATCAATATAGGCAGTATATAACGCTTTGCCTTAATCCAGGGCTTTGGTGACATTTTCAAAGAAGTCCACCTGGTTCAATATGCATGACCTACCCTTAACGAAGCCAGACTGGATCAGGTCAAAAGTCTGAAGGTCACCTATGTATTGATAAGGTCTATGATGATTCTTTCCATGGCCTTGCAGATATGACTGGTTAGGCTTATGTGTCTATAGTTCTCAGGATCAGTTGATGGACCCCGTTTTTCCCCTTTGTGCTAGGGGATTACTGTTGCTGTTCTCCACTCTGCTGGAACAAAGCCAGTGCTCAGGCTGAGGATAAAGAGAGTGCCAAGTGGTTCCACTGGGTCTTGTTTTAGATTGTTCAGTAAGCAGCCTGGGATGTTATTTGTTCCCATAGAGGCCATGCTTTTTCATAGGTAGGTACTAGGCTATTGGACCTAGGGCCTATATAAGCCTAGCCAAAAAGGTACCCTGGCTAAATTATTTTCCTGTGCCCCTGTCAAGCAGAGCCACATAGGTGATCTCTGGGGTGAATTTCCTATTTCTCATCCAATCATCAAGATTTTTCTTGAACAGTGGTAATGATGAGCTTTGTTTGATATAGATAGGTAGAGGGATAGATTCCTGTCCCAGAGAATTCCCTTATTCTGGAACAGGAATCTATCCCTCCAGCATGTTCTATTTATTGTAGTTACAAGATTTAGGTCCCTAGAGAGTGTAGGTCGGAGGGATTGGGATTTCTTTAAGTGGAGCATGTCCAACAGCTCTGGGTTTGACATAGCTTTGTATGTTAGGCAGAGATCACCTCTGAGTAGACGATATGCGATGGAGTAAAGCTGGAGTTTATTGAGATGGTCTGCATAGGGCATCTGTTTGAGGCCGGTAATCCTCTTTGTGAGGTATTTTTGTGGCCTTTCCAGTTGTTGTAAATGTCTTGTGA
Organism: Protopterus annectens; assembly: GCF_019279795.1. NCBI lineage: Eukaryota > Metazoa > Chordata > Ceratodontiformes > Protopteridae > Protopterus > Protopterus annectens. The sequence goes on along the minus strand of NC_056731.1, from coordinate 575,287,967 downwards.
GGTACATACCAAAAGGGGTATTGTACTCTATAATGGGTCTAATGAGTGACGAGTAGAGGGGAACAATGACCTCTTTTTTCCTGGATGAGAAACCTTTTGTGATGAGGTGTGTAGTAGGATTTCCTGACTACTGCGGTGATGTGGTTATCAATGGACAGACTACTGTCCACCTATGTCCCAAGGTCTCTTATCACACTCTCCATGTTAAGTAGCCTACCACCTATGTGGCAGCTCATGGGTACAGAGGTTTTACCAAAGGGGATGACAATGCACTTTTAGCATTGAGCTTGAGGACATAGCTTTGACACCAGGCATGTATCTCAGTGAGACCATTTTGTAGGATGTCCACATAATTAGGAGTTTTGGTTATGACTCCTAGTTTGGAGTCATCTGTGAACTTCATTAGCCAAAGACCTTCTGTTTTAGCCTGTACTTCAGAAAAGTAAATACCAAACAGGAGAGGACCCCGGACTGAACCCTGTGGTACTCTACTTGTCACTGATCTGAAGTCAGATTTGGAGTCTGCTACTTTCACAGTGTGGGTTTTGTCAGTGAGCCAGTTGGCAGCCCATCTTGTGACATAGGGACTTATACCTAGTTTAGTGAGTTTATCTATAATTCCAGAGTGCGGGATGGTGTCAAAAGCCTTGGAAAGATCTAGATAGGCTGTGTGAACCACCTTACTCTCATCTACAGCTTTGGTGACTGCTTCAAAGAAGTCTATCAGGTTTAGGAGACAGTATCTGCCTTTTACAAACCCGAACTGGGTGGGGTCCAGAGTTTGGAGATTACGAATGTCTTTGTTTATAATTTCCATGATGATATGGTCGATGGCCTTGCAGACCAGGCTCATTAGGCTAATGGGGCGGTAGTTCCCAGGGTCCATGGTGGCTCCGCCTTTGTGGAGTGGGAAAACCATTCAGTGGGCACAAAGCCTGAGGTGAGGCTATGATTGAACATGGTGCTTAGGTGGGGTGCCAGTTCATTCTGTAGTTCATGTAGAATGCAGCCTGGGATGTTGTCAGGTTTCACGGATGCTGTGTTCTTGGCTTTGGAGAATGCGTTTTTTACCTGTCAAGCCATGATTACAGCAACTTTGCATTCTTCCGGTATAGAGATAGGCCCTTTAGAGGGGGGTAAAAGCACTGAACCTATTTGCCAGGATGTTGGCAATATCAGTTGGCTCTGTATATTTAGTGCCATTGTGCTGTAACTCAGAGCAGATCTGAATGTTGCCATTGAGATTCTTGATATAGCTATAGAATGCTTTATGGTTGTCTTTAGAATCAGTGACAATTTTGTTTTTGTAAATAGCTTTGGAAGATTTTATGAGGGATCTCAGCTTCTTACTGTGGCTGACCAGGGAGTTCTTCCAATCATGGAATTTTACTCTTTTTTGTAACAGTTTCTTTCTTCTGTTGTAGAGTTTGTTTATGGCAGGGGACCTCCAGTTTGGCTTCCTTTTTTTGGAGGATAGCATCTTGGTTCTGTTAAGGATAGCACGATCCATGCAATCGTGTAAGTGCTTATAAAGTGCATTAGTGTAGGTTTCAGCCTTGAAGAGCACAAATACGACCTGCTCTTTTGAGATACAAGGTAGAGGACTAGTGTCAGTTATGCTTTGGGGTAAAGCTGGTGGGAACAGGGGGTGAAGTTTGTGCCAAATCTGCTAGCAAGTTGACAATTTCCTCACATTTAGTATGAGAAGTAACGTCCACTAGAAGTTCAGAACACAGTTGGACATTCCCTTTTGGATTATGGACATAGCTAAAGAATGCCTTATGATTATCCTTAGCTAGAGATGCTAATTTAGCTTCATAACTAGCTTTAGAGGACTTTACAAGATATCTGATTTACTTGTTCAAGCTGTGGAGGATATTCTTCTTCTCATGGGTAAGTTTCCTCTTGTTCTTAGTTACCAGTTTCTTCCTTTTGTTATATAACCTATTTATACTTGAGGTCCACCATGGTGGCCTGCTTTTTTCAGGATGATCTGGTTTTGATTCAGTCAGGTACTGCCAAGTATATGCAGTTGTATAGCTGGTTACACAGGGCATTTGTGTACTCCTTTCATAAAAGTTTGAAACTTTTTATACCATCACCTAGTAGGCTGTAGTTTGCTTTGGAGAACTTTTTAAACTTTTGTGCTCCTCTGGGGGTGTCAGGTCTGATTGTTACTTTGAATGAGACAGATTTATGGTCTAATCTTATCAAGGAGGGCAACACACAGGGAGAAGGGCAATGACCCCCCCCATGTTGTTGTGTACTAAGTCTAGGACATTTGAGCCCTTTGTGGGGGTGCAGACTAGCTGTTCCAGGACATTTGTATTGACAAATTCCAGGAACCTCAAGGTGAAGATGTTTGTATTCATGTATGTTGCCCAATTGATGGAAGGATAGTTAAAATCTCCCATGACCAAAGAAAGTGCTCAGGTAAGTCCAGGTAGGTGGTGTTATTCTCTTGGTTCACAGTGAGGGACCTGTAGCTAGCAATGATGTGGTAGGGTGTTTTTCCTATAGTTAGTTGTACCTGGATTACCTCAAGAGAGTTATACTGTTTAACCAGTCTTGAGGTGTATTTGGCTTTAATGAAGATGGATACACCTCCACCTTTGGCACTTTTACACTTGTTATTGAGTCTGAATGTGTGGAAGGCATTGTAGGCTTGTACAGCTGGGGTGCTCTCTGCAGCCTTGAACCATGTCTCAGACACAGCACAGTTGTCTGCATCTTACAAGGTGAGTAGTGCTTCCAGAGAGTGCAGTTTCTTATTTAGGATCCTAGCATTAAGCAGAATAACCTTGAGTTTGTCTCCAGTGGATTTTTTTATTTCAGAAATGTTGTTGTTTTGACATTGCCCAAAAAAGGCACTATGGAGGAGGCAGGTGTCTTTGCCAGTATCCAAAAACCTAGAGGAGACAGGTGAAGACCATCTCTGGCAAAGCAGCATGGTCTTTCATCCATGTCTTCCCAGGCTGATACTGGATCCCCCTGGATTGACACCAGAAGCTAAACCAAATGTCAAAGTCAATATTTTTATGTCTATATTGTATCATCATCCTGGGTGAAGGTAGAATGCTGCTTAGGGCTAGGGACATACCTGCCTAGGCCACATAATCTGAGAGGTCAGTCATTTTTCTCTTCATATATTCTAAAGAAGTAGATCTCAAGTTATTCACCCCAACATGTACTATGACAGAATCATAATGGTAATTGTTGTTGAGTGACTTCAGCACATGTGTGATTTGATGGATCCTGACACCTGACAGGCATCTGACTGTGACCTTCTCCTTGTCCAGCCTGATGAGGGGGCATCTGTGTGTCTCATTATGGAGTCACCTATGACCAGGACATTTGGTTTTTAGGTGTTTTGCTTTACTGACTTATTTGCTGAGACACTGGTGTGTGTTCCTATGTGTAGTGAATTCTATTTGCTTTGCAGTGTGTGCAAGTAGTTTGCCCTTGATCTGATCATTTTGTAGGCTTCTGTTGAGTACTTCCATGTATGTGGGTTTATGTGTTGTGACCTTGGTTTGTCTGAGAGGTGACATGTGTGTGTGTGTGTGTGTGTGTGTGTGTGTGTGTGTGTGTGTGTGTGTGTGTGTGTGTGTGTGTGTGTGTGTGTGCTGACAACCTGTGTTGTGTCCTGTTTGCTTTTATGTGAGAGAATGGATTCCAAATTCATAGTGTAATTACATCTCTCACATACTGCATTTCTTTATTTTAGGAGTAAGTGGTTGTCAGTATACATGAGGCAATTACTACATTGCCTCAGGATGCCCATGTCAGTCAGGCTGGCTGAAGAAATTGTTGGAAACTGACTGATCATTATGGCAGGTTTTTACCATAACTACTACTGGGAAGTGGACTATTTTGATCATAGTTTGCTCTAGGATTAACAAAGGGGCTTATTCTATTGAAGGCTATGGGTGAAAACTATGGCAATGCTCTCAGTGTGGAACTGAGTTTTCCACAATGCAGCAAGGAAACTTGGGAGGTTTCACTAACAGGTGTTGACTAGGAAAAAATTGTCTTTCAAGGTGTTTGTGTCTATACAGGGCACTGCTCGACCCTGCTGCATGGTGTGCAGCTACTTCAAAATGTGAGACTTAAATACAGGCAAAATTAAACACTTTTAAGCTAAACTACTAATGTGAAAGCACACAATGAGCTTTCCTCCAGTAATCTCTAACTCAGATGAAGATCAGACTGTACACATTTCTGCTACAAAGATACAGGCAGGCTCTTCTAATGTAAGATGTCTGGAATAGGGCTCAAGTGTAACAATACAGTCTAGGTTTAGCAGATCTGAATCTAGTCTATGCTATCTACTAGCTACTTAAGGCAACATAACAGCTTTTTTAAATTGTAGAAGAATACAGTAAAAAATCAGCAAAATGATAAACTACAGTCAGCAAAGTAGAAAGAAAACTCTAAAAGTACTTTTTTTTATTTTAGCAGTGGAGGCTTTGGATTTTAGCAGAACCTCTCCAGACCTATAGCAAAAGTCATCAAACATTGAGCAGCTCCAGTTAGATGACCTGCAGTGGTACTGCCCTCTGCACAAAGTGGCAGCTCTTCAAGCAGCTGTGAACAGAAGACTATGAAGAGTGTTTTCTTGGGAGGATTTTAAACTGGAGAAGTTTGCTTATATACAAAGAATAGGAGGCTTTTATGCCAGCAGGATGAAAGGCTTTTACACAGTTAATCCCTCAGGCCAATCAAATAAAAAAACCCAATAAATTTTCCATCAACAATTTCCACCTTGGATGGGTTGAATCCAGTTCTGCTCCCACTGGAGTGCTAAATAACATTCTTAATGTAAGGCAAACTGGTTTTGAGCTTAAGTGCAGTAACAAGTGCTTTACAACCAAAGTCAGAATTCCTGTAACATTAGGAATCCTTCACTGATCTTGAGAAATTTTTATTACACGTGAAAGCGCTTGTTTTTATATTTCCATTAAATTCGGTTTATGTTTTATTTCATGGTGGTCTTCTTCCTCTGTCTTTGGATATTTGATCCTGAGAAATGTTTGACAAAATACAGAAAAAAAGTGCACAACATTAGAGAAAAACACAGAAGAACTTTGCAAAACTTAGAAATATTTTGGCAGACTCAAGAGAACTTTGACAAACTCAGAATAGCTTTTGTGGTATCAGAGGAGGTTAGGAAATATTAGAATATTGTTAAAACAACCTAAGAGTAGTGCAGTAACAAATAGATGTCATTTTGTTAACAAGTGCAGTCTAAAAATCAGTGATAAATTCAACAAAATCAATAAATGCAGCACAAAAAGTGTTAAATAGCACTGAGACAGTTAGAGTAAGAGCAAAAAAAAAAAACGTATATCAGCTTTGTAGGTCCAAATGGTTTTAGAAGCAATCCAACTCTTGTATTCACAGGTATCCAAGCCAGGCACAGGGAAGCTCTGAATAAATGAGCCTTAGTTAATTTAAATGTCTTAAAGGTCAATGTAAGCTGCTTCAGAGGTTGACGACTTAGGCAGAAAAATGAAGATTCAAGTAATGTTGTTTAGACCTGTTCACGTTAACCATATCTGTCTTTGAAAAATGCAAAGTAAATGACGATGACTTCAAAGAGATGTTAGCAAGAAGAAATGAATATCAGGGCAATAATTAAGTCTGTCCCCAGGATTCACTAATCCTCCGTGTATGACTAGATTAGTCTTACACAGAAGAGCCAGACTAAGAGTAAGATGGCAGCGCGCCATGCATATTAATGAAGGTGCCCTGCCTCAACTCTAAGGCTAACATGGAGCATGCACAAGTGAAGGGGGCATGTCAGACTGCAGAGCAGTCCAAAAATCCACGCCCCTGCAAGTCTGACACTTGGGAAATGTCTGCTTACATGAGCGAGTCCGCTCAAATGTGTACATACCCAACACTACACTCCCCCACATTCTAAACCCCTGTACAATTATAAAATGTAAACTTTTTTTTTTTATCATTTCCGATATAGCTGCCTGTATTTGCGTGTGTTTACATGGGTTTGCCCATTGCTTAGCTACAGTAAGCAGTTTAGACACCGAAGAGGATAATAAAAAACTTATATGCAAATTAAGTGAAATAGTGATAGTGTAGTGGTAGAGCCTTTGCACAAAGAGTTGGCATTCCCGGTTCGAGGGAAATCTGTATATAAAAATAATTCCTGACATTTATCATTTAAATTTTTGAAAAAAGCATTGAAATGGCCTATGTAGTAGTGAACGAATTTTATATATATATATATATATATATATATATATATATATAAGAAGGTGAAATGGTTATGCATACTGATGGATGCATGAGTAATGTATCTTAAGCAATGTGAAGCACTGCTAAGCAAAGTTTACCAGTATTAAGTATATTTAAATGTAATTGCTCGTAGCTGAGCACTGCGTTAACTAGCGCAATGGCTTTGCGTGGAGCTGCGCATCACGCAAACTAGCACAAACAGAACATGTTTGTGCATAGCTGTGCACAGCGCTAACCAGCACAATGTCAGGCAATGTCGGGCAACGTCGAGCAACATAGAGCACCATAGAGCAACGTGGAGCAGCGTCGGGCAAAGTTGAGCAAAGTCAGCTAAACACAGCCACACCTCCTAGCTGGTCTGGCCAGTAGTAAAATAAAAAGCAATGACAGGGCTCAAACCTGGGATACTGTGCACCATAATCACAGTACTGAACCACTAAGCCATGACAGCATTTCACAACCATGGACTTTCAACACACACATACATATCAATGGAAGTTTACCCATTGCTAAGCACGTTTGCCTTCAGCAGAGTTTTCTCAAAACTGGCCAATCACAAATAAGTGCAGTAAATGAGGCATATTTAAGTTCCATAGGTGGGAATACTTGCCATAACTGGTTGTAGCTCCCATCTGCAGGCAGCATGGCCGGTACTGGAGAGGGCTCTCGATTTCCAGCGCAACGTTGGGGCATTGAGGAGTCAAAAGTAATGGTTTGGCTCTTTGTCCATAATCATGAGGATAGACTCCTGCAGGGCCACTACCAGGGCACCCAATACAAAGTGGAAGCCTGGAACTGTCTAGCTCATGAACTCACCAGTGCCACAGATGTCCCTCAGACTGGTGAGCAGGTCAGACACCACCACACAGACCTGAAGAGATGCAAAGTGGATCAACTAGACCAGTGGATCCAAGAGGCCCATGGGATGTAAAATGCCCCACTACTGAGTAGGTAGCATTGGAATTAAGTATGTAAGAATTGCTATTCTAGTCTATACTATGGATAGGTATGTCTCAATATCACTTAATTTACTTCACAGATGCAGGTGTCCACGCTGTGAATCAGCAAGCCTATGCAGATAGGCTGCTAAGGCTGCACCACCAGGCAAGTTAGTAATCATTCTGCATGTACTGTTATATAAAATAAATGAGTGAGCCTGAAAAAAGTGTTTTAACCCAATAAATAAAGGCATAATAATTCTTTAATAATTATTCTGCATGTACTGTTATATAAAATAAATGAGAGAGCCTCTAGAAAAGTGTTTTAAGTCTTTAATAAACGTATAATTCCTGGAGTGTGTTTGTGTCATTTTCTTTGATATGTTGTTGTACTCTTGCATTATAGAAATAGTACTGTTGTATTAAGCGCTGTTAACCCACACTTGGGTAGCCCCATATAAAGTGGATGAAGGGAGTGCCAGTAGCTTTTAAGCATATATACAGTCCTCAACTGTTGGTTCATGCCCAGCATGTACGGGTTAATCTGGCACATGAATAGCTTGGTATTGTGTTCCCCAGAAATGTCAGTGTGCTGCCAGAAATATAGGGAGCTGTTAACATATAACTGATAATTTCACCTGAATATATCTAGATAATTATAGGAAAGTAGAGCTGTCAGTGTACCATCTCAGCAGTAGTGTGTCTGAGCAACTCACAAAATATGTAGCAGTAACATCTGCATCCCGGACAGTTTGTATGTCAGATACAGCTCATGTATATAAAGATCTAGCAAAACCCATTTCACAATTTAAGGACAATTGGGTAGTGTAATAATACATGTAGGGGACATATAGCTGCAGTTAATAGAAATGTAGTGTAAACTAGAAGGATATATAAGTTTTTAATGGAGCTATCTTTTTCCACCCTACTGTATGTGCATAAAAAATGCAATTCCACACCTCAATGGGTACGTCTAATCTCAAAACATTTGTTGGGACATATGTCCTATTGGTTTATAAATATCTGCATTTATTTCAATGCATGTGCCCTGTTCAAATACCATAATATTGGTGGCCTGTTGCCATCGATTAAACCTGCATGCTGTTGTAATGTCCACTGTTGTTCTATATATGCATGTGTTATGCTTGCTGTTCAACTGTTGGAACTCTAGTGTGTTGGGTTAATGGGAATACTTCTGCATGCTGTTATAACTAATTGGGAATGCTGTTGACTGTTACTAACCCATATTTTCATTCAATCCTCCAAAACATAGAACGTATGGGAAGGCCAGTCCCAGTGGACCCACTTGTCCCACCTCAGTTGGCAATGGCACCTGGCACCAGCAGGTCCGGTGCCCAGCCTGGGACCTCCTCCTCCATTGGCCCTGTGCCACCTTCAGGTGGAAGCACTGCAGGGGATAGGGCTCATCCCTCCATGCAAGCTTGGGTGGAGGAGGGCCACCTATCACCCTCCGAACAGTCCGGGCTGTGGTGCGTAGAGAGATCGAGCGTTCTGTCGCTGATCCTCTATGCCAGCCTGAGGCACTAGTGGTGCAACTCATGGGTGAGCCTGCCCCTCCTATGCAGCCCCCAGCACAGCCACCCTCTGGGCTGTGAAGGTGCAGTGATGACTGCCCATGGGTGGGGATCACAGTTCCACTGTTGCCATCTGCGGGCTCATGGGCTTGCGATTTCCAAACATCCTTCCCCGTCAATGGTGTTCACCCACCACATGTGTCATATTCTGCCCCTGTATGCATCTTGTTTGTCTTGTCTGTTTACCTCCCCAACCTACCTCCCCAAATATACCTACTTCTCCTACCCAACATTTCACTCTCACCTGAAAAAAAAAAGGCAATCTGCTCCCCAAAAAAAAAAAAAAAATATGCCCCATACATAGCTGCCTATTTTGCACACATGTCCTCTGGACACATAAAATGTAATTTAATTGGCAGTGCAGCATACTTTGTTATCTTCACCCCTCTCTCAGGGGTGGAAGGTTTCATATTTCCCTCCAAATTTATTGCATATGCACAGCTTTTGCTGTTAAAGAAATGGGCAGCTATGGACTTTCCCTACACCCGTCCTGCACATCCCGAGCTGTTTTCCCTACTGTCTTTCCCTCTTTGTGCCCCTTTTTCATCACTTTCCTATCATCCCATTTTCTTTTCTTTCAAAGAAATGAGTGCGGGGATTAGCAGGAATAAGCACTTTTAAGCAGTAGTTAGCGGGTTGGCGCGAGTGTGCGCTTGTTTGCGCTTAGCTAAGCATTGCTAAGCATCGTGCAAACCCACGCAAACCCGCTCACAACTGCTTACAAGTGCCTTAGTCACTCTTTATGTGAGGGCCCTTGTTCTGCTCAGAAGCAAAATAAAATACCTCTGTCAGTCTTGAACTCGGGACTTTGCACACACTACACTGCATGAAGTACCACTAAGCCACGATAGATATACAAGTTAGTGCTGAAATAAATATATCATGCATCAGAGTGAGTGAATGTAAAGGAAAAATAGGAATGCCATAACATACAACTTGTTCTGTGCATCTTTACCAGCAGTTGTTGTGGAATTGCATTACATGACTGTGATAAAAGAAGCAGCCATTCTAGCAGGAAATAATGTTACAGCAGCACTTTACAACCCTCACACAGTATCATAGCAGGACAAACACTGGCATATCTGATTAGGGCAAAGGCCATACCTCCCAACTGTGCCTAATTTTCAGGGATGTTCCTGATTTTGAAACAAATTTTAGCTGTGTCTCTCTCTGAATCCCTCTGAAAAGTACTGACATTGGCCAGAAAGGTGGTGAATTACACTTAATGAATGACAATAAGTAAGAGCTAGACACTGCTTGTACTTCAAAAAAGGTGTATTAATCCATATGCTCTGGTTCTTTCAAAGTCTCAACTTAATGGCACTAATATTTTAAAGGTGTACCTCACTTTTACCTACTTTTCCTCGAGTCTGGTCAAATATGTACCTGAGTGTTTGAGTGGCCTGGCAGAGGCAGAAACACACAGGCATATCAGCTTTTCTGCTGTTACACACTGCACAAATAGCTTTGGAAGGAGTTCCAGAAGCATACCCTTATGTAGGCGTACAACACTGAAATACAAAAGGATGTAGCCATGTATTGGTAGCAACCAACTGTAACAATGCCATTGCTCCAGTGCTGAAAAGACTGGTGTGGTGCACAGACAAAGAATAGCAGGCTAGCCTCTGGCTACCATGTGGATAGGTCCACAGTTGGGAGCTACACAGACAGACCACTTGCCTTGATAAACTAACAGATACACAGCAACCCTTTAAGTCCAGCAAGATAAAATTCACACAATAATACATAATCTCTGTACTTCTGCACCCCTACCCAAATGTAGAATATACATGCATGTTCAGGGTCTACCAAGGATGTAGGTAGGCATACTCAGTACTGAAATTTGTCCAGTTTTCTTGAGCAGCCTGTGCTAATGTCAACACTAAAAAAGCACAAACTGTTCAGAAGTGAGTAAGTTAATATTCACAGTATAGCAGTTCACAAACAGTTCATATGCCAAAGGAATACATCTCAATAACTAGTTTTGTATGGCAGTTAATTGTACAATTAGAAAAGAAAGTACATAGTCCCATGTATCTTGGGTTAGCATTTTGAGGGGTGAGTACAATTCTACACTGACAAGTGTGTACTGGAAGAGGCAACATTCAGGTCTGAGTACAACATTTAAATCACTGGCTACACCCCTGGCTAAAGATATAAGAACTATACCAACCTTCTGCCTTAAACAACGATGTCCACAGTAAACAAGCATAATCCCCATCTTGGAAAGCTGAAAGGGCCACACCTACCTGAGTTAGCAATTTATAGCATTGGGTTGCTATGACAGTGATTACTGCAATTACCACACAGCAGGCTGCATGCAATTAGCAAATGGTGGCCACCAATTGGTGCAGAGGCCATCACATGCACATGTGGAAATACCTATAAAAGCAGGGTGTAATTGCTGCCAACAAACTCAATCACTCTATTGCAGAGACAGACAGACAGAGAGACAGAGAGACAGAGAGACAGAGAGAGAGAGAGAGAGAGAGAGAGACAGTGAAAAGGAAAAAGAAAAATAATACCAACTCATACAAAGGAAAGGTATGTAACAGATATGTATTTACTGGAATGTAGTAGATGTTTTTGAAGAGTACTCTACATAATGTGAACCATTCATATGTGGCAGCAGTACGTATCTATGCACAGATGTCCTGCTTAACTACTGCCATGGACAATTCAGTGTGTACCTGTGGGCAGTGGGACATAACTGTGAAATGTGTAGCTCAGCATTAAATGTCAAACATCTGATCCATGTTGTCTGTGTTCTGTACAGTAGTGTGGCCAATGGCTGTTTGGGGGATTAGCACAAACATTTATATAAACATGGGTGTGACAGAGTAACACATGCATGATAGTCATATTAGAGTGTAGCTTAGCATTGGCAACTGCTGCACCAGGCTAGTATGCTAATCTAGCATTTGGAGCTATGTATACCACCTCTAATGTTACTGTGTGTTCACATGTGACACCTGTTCATGTTGCAGCAAGGCCCAACAGTTCAGCTGTGAGGTCCAGGGACTTACAACACTGTGGACCTTGTGTGTGTATGGCACACACATACGGAGATATATATATATGTGTCATATATATTAACATCTGTATATGTGCATAGAGCAAGGGACATATTGCAACTGTTTGTGAAGGGTGGACATATATATATATATATATATATATATATATATATATATATATATATATATATATATATGTTGGTGAAGTTTGTTATGTGCATATTTGTATATAGGTTTTAGTGTGTGACAAACATGACAGCATACAGTGCTGGTATATGACATGTGGTGGTTAAACACTGTGGGTGTTTTGTTCAGTTTGCAATGTTGCAGCCAGTGAGGACTGCTAAAGCTACCTGGGCTGTGAACACTTTCAATGCATTTCTCACAAGACTGTGCGATATAATTACATTACTGTATACCTCACATCCTTTGTATAATTGATATTCCCACCTTGAAAGGTGTTCTGTATATGTGCCTATATGTATATGTTTATGTACGCCAATGGATGTGTATATGCATGTATGTATATATATATATATATATATATATATATATATATATATACACAGAGAGAGAGAGAGAGAGAAAGTCATATATACTCATACACACCCACATCTACTTGTTGCAGTAGATTCTATGTAAAGTTGAGTGAGTGTGATGGTCAATGTGTTGGTGAATATGTCAAAGATGTGTATTTGTGGGATAGCTTAGTGGGAAATTGTTTCTGTCATGGTATTATGGGTCCTTGCTTTGATCCCAGCAAAAGCTGTGTATGCTTTTGCTAGGCAGATAAAGCACTTTGGCATACAGTCTGATGTAGTCCCTTGGTGTTAACTGGGATGTGTCATTGGAGGCTAAAGCACTACATGTATGCTTATTGATTGGTACTGATGTTGAATCCAAATCCTGTATGTACTGTAGTACTACTTGAAGCTCTGGGCCTAAACAGCAAAGTATGGTGTATGTCCACATTGCCTGGAACCACTGTTTTGTGTGGTCCCTGTAGTCAACACAGATTACATTCCTCAAGCTTAAGGTTTTGTAAGTACTGACACACAGTACTCTATGGTACACACGTAAAGCTTATCTGTGTTGCCATACCTTTGTGTCTTGTAATTATGTCTGATGTGTGTGTGGGTATGCCTGTAACATGTCCTCTGTCATATGTGTGTAACAACATATAACTGCGTATCTAGCAACATTTATAGTTTACTACAGCAATATGCCACCTATATTCACAATTGTGCACATATTTTGGCCACGGGTTTGCCATCAACAAGTTGTGTGGTATAACGGTAGTACTGTAACTGGACCTTACAAACATTGTGATGGCTGACATATTTCTTTATGCATTGGCTTGATCTATATCTGCTGTGGCTAGGTGGTGCATTGTGTTGCATACAGTGTGCCATGTTCTCTTGTATAGTCTTATATAGTGATTTTATTTTGTTGCTGTGCAGAACATGGTTTATTATATAGAGAGTGCCAGGCACTTTCAAGCAGTTGTGGGGTGAGCACTGATAAGTGGTAGTGAAAGTGTTTAATCTCAGTCAGCTAATAGGTTGCTATATATGGCAGATCAGTGATATCTGTACTATATAATGTTAAATGTGCCATATGACTTGCTCATACATATCTTTTCTTTATGTCTTCCAGGGATCATGGCACACCATAGAAATCCTAGCTACAGTAGTACTGAAGATAAGCTTCTTACCAGCTGTATGATTCAGCACTACAGCCTAGCATTCTCCAGAACCAGCCACTACCAGCAGGAGCATACTGCAATGTGACAAGATGTTGTCTGGAAGCTAAACGAGGTAGGCCTGCATAACTGGACATATGAGCAGGTACACCACCACTACAGTGATCTACTTAGACATGTCCGTCAGTGTGCTTCTGATGTATGGAGACAACAGCTTGCAACAGGTGGTGTGGTTAACATCCATCCCCCCTCAACAGAGTGGAGGAGCTGCTCCTGAGCCTGGTGGCACCTGCCCAACAACAACAGCAGCAGACATTTACCATAATGGAGGTTGGAGCCACCCAGCAAGAACACATGGAGCATGCAGGTAACGTGGCATATTTGTAGACTACTGTTACCTCTATTGGTAGATCATGCATATGTGAGATACGTACTATGTAGTTAGAAGATGTGGAGCCTGTCATTGTGCAATACTGATCATTTGGAACATAATCTGTAGGCCTGTGAATGTAAACTGTTGTTCTACTGTAAGATTGCAAACCCACAGTAGCAATGCCACAGTTGTCGCCACTGACAAACTGTCTCATATCTATGTAGGCCCCCCTGGTGTGACAGCAAGGCAGTGGACAGATGCTGGTGAGTGTGTTCTACATTTATTATTGCAAATAAAATGTTCCTGTCATAGTTAAGGTGTAGGACATGTAGCACACCTACCCATAATGCATGCTGTGCATGTTTGCTGTGAGACCACGCACATCTCACTAATGTGATTAGCTGCCTCAAACACATGCAATACACAGACCATCTCAAACAAATGTGGCTACACTGTAGTGACCATTGGATAGGCAGAGTTGATACACAACATGCATATAACATACACAACTATGTCATACACAGAACATGTTAAAATGCTACACATGAAGGATTCACAAACCCTATGTAAAGTCATACTCCAGTATCCCAAATGTCATCCACACAGCATACATAATATACCTGAGGGGTAGAGGCCTTTCATGGGGCATTGAAACACTCTGCAACACACAACACATTCATGTTAGGGAATGCTCCTTATTGGCCTTCATACAAACCCATGTAACAACTGGTTATGAAATGGTGAATGTAGCCATGGTAGAGCAGTTCCGGTACAGCATGATAGGTTCTGGTTTGGGACACATTTGTAGCTTTGAGTGACCACATGATGCTTCATGATGATGGCTTATGGTACTATACCCCATCCAGTTATTGTATACACAGTACTACACATAGCTTTCATTGATATACACCTCAATGTTGTGTGTGTGTGCAAACATATGCACCTTTAAACAATATGCATACCAATCGCCATTTGCACAACTGACACATATATGTCTTGTGTTGCTATTGAGTGGCTAGGTCATATGACACACATTGGGTATGTGTGATGTTTAAATTTGCAGTTGTGCTTTAGCATGCCATGTCATGGATGACACCATGTCCACAATATGATCTACACTCACCATAACTACTGTACATTGGGTATGTGGACGAATGGTATTCCATCAGTTATACATGCATCACTGATCTTGTGTGTATACACATCATGCATGAACTAAAACTGTGTCCACAATTATTTGCTAATGACACAGAGGCTCTAATCAGAATTGGATATCTATGTGACACACAGATACACACCCAGCCATGGTATGTAGACCTGTGAGTGATGGTGCACAGTACATTACAGAGTTTTGAATACTTGCACAGCAATGTTGTGTCCATGTATGCATTGCGTTCCAGGGGGAGGCCAATCACCGAACAAGAAAACACATGCATCAAAGCCATGTATACTGTTAGTAAGAAGGACTGTCTACACTTGCACTGCATGCTGTTGAGCAACACATGTCCTGCATACTGCCATGTGTGATATGACTGTTTTGCTTGTGATACTGTAGCCCACCATCGACTGCTATTGAGGATGTTCTGAGATTGCTGGTGGCATGTGTGTGTGTGTGTGTGTGTGTGTGTGTGTGTGTGTGTGTGTGTGTGTGTGTGTGTGTGTGTGTGTGTGTGTGTGTGTGTGTGTGTGTGTGTGTGTGTGTGTGTGTGTGTGTGTGTGTGTGTGTGTATTTGTGTGTGTGCATGTGTGTATGTGCATGTGTGCATGTGCATGTGTGCATGTGCATGTGCATGGGTGCATGTGCATGTGTGCATGTGCACATGTGCATGTGTGTGTGTGTGCATGTGTGCGTGTGCATGTGCATGTGTGCATGTGGTCTGACATCATGTACAGGTCTTAAAGTGTGTTTCCTGTTTTCCTCTCACAGGTGCTGAGGTGGGGCTGGTTCAGTGCAGCAGGGAACCTGATGTCACTGACACAGATAGTGATAATGAGGATAAGTGCGTTGAGGCACAGGCAGGTTTGTCAGGGTCTGTTGTTGGGCCACCAATTGACAGTACAAAAGTCTCCACCCCATCCATGCACACAGTCATACTGCCTGTACATCCATCATCACCAATGCCCTTAGTAGAGGGACAGTGTACAGTCGGCACTGACCAGGACAGTGTGGTATCTATGGCACATGCATCAGGACACAGCAGCCATAGCCAGATGTCTGGAATGGTACTACATAGGCAGATGCCCAGAGGTTCTCGTCAGAGCACTGCTGGTCATCATGCCCCTGGTAGATGTACCACAACTCTTACAACCACACGCATGTTCCAGGCTGTCATGGAGGCACAGGCACATATGGAGCGGTACACCAGACAGGGACTAAGGGCACAGAGGGCTCATAACACCTCTGTAAATGACAGTATCCATGACCTAGCAGGTGCCTTACATAATTACACTGAGGTCGTTGATAGACATTGGGGTGAGACATTAGATGTCCTCCACAATGTCATGTCCATGTGTCAGGACAGTGCAGGATGGTTGAGATGTTGACGTGGATGTATGCCAGCAACATCATCAGCTGGCAGTCACTGTGGACATCCATCAAGTCATAGCCACTCCCGTAGTGCCAGTACCAGCCCCAGCAATGTTGGGGGGGCTGTCCATAGACTGTCCTAGAAGACCACGTGCATGTGGCTCTGGCCAGTCCCAGCAGGGACCTGGATCCAGTGGACATATGTCAACCTCTGAGGAAAATACCCAGTCTGGATTAGTACCTGATACTGTCTGTAGCACCCCTGCCAGGCACAGGTCCCGTATCCATGGCAGAGATGGTGATCTGTAAAGCCTGCCAGGTACAGTCTGTAGCTGTCCCACAAATCCCTGTATATGGCAGCCACATGGTGGAACTGTGTACATGCAGACGCACACACATAAACCAGACACCTAGGGCAAACACATACCCACACACATTACATCCACATTGGCCCATAACATTACTCTTGGCCCTCAAACACACACTCGCATGCACATGACAATTGTATGGCTCAATGTAGGCCTCTGGCAAACCAACAACACACCCTGTGCATATGATGAAACCTGTGCCACCTCCTGTCATCTGTAACATTGATGCAGGAACAGGCTAACATGGTGTGATGCACAGGGTGACTTTATTACAGTATAGCAATGTTTTAATGTGTAGCATGTTGTCAGCAGTAAAGTGTAATGATATCCTTGAAGGTGTAGCTGAGCAGGCATGATGCACTAAAGCTATAATTATCAATGTAGTATTGTTTACACCAGTGTTTATTCCAATCGTGTATTGTCTGCCCATGTGCCACTTAGCTGATGTGTGTAGTTTTGTCAGCATATGTTATAGAGTGGACAGTAAGTGTGGGATGTGTGCAGCACAGATTTGCAGGTGTACATTTGTGAACATGGTTGAAGTGCACTGTCTGCATGTATGTGCATATTGGACACATGGACAGGGTGACATGCCCTGTATTACACAGTGTTAACACTCCATAGTTTCTATTGGTGGCCGGTATGCATTGTACTACACACATTTGGAATGTGAGTACATGTGTGTGTGACATGGTTTGACACTGTGCTGTGGGTGATACTGTTGTTATTATCTGTCATTGGTTTGCATTCTGGTAGTATACATAACCTCAACAGCCTGCCCATAAACAATTGTTAGATGATGGCTTGAAAACTGACAAACAGATGTAGGACACACAGTAACATTTGCAGCCTTCAAGTACTATTCTATGCCAGTAACAAGTGTATTCACCTGCACTCTGTCCTGGGACCACTCCTGTTTGGCATATAGCTTTCTTATGTACAAGCAAACACAGTAGGGATATGTCTGGCCACGTTTGGCAATGCATACTGTGGGCTATAATGCATTCTCCAGATGATGCACACATCCTCCAAAAGGGTATCATACAGATACCTTGTCTCAAACCCATGCTGTAAAGATATAAGCCAAAGAAAGCATAGTCATCCACTTTTACAAAACATAGTATCCCCAAAGTACCACATAGGTAGTAGCCCCCAAAATGTGGAACAGGCACCGATGTATACATAGAGCCATGTGTTAAGTCATCTCTCCTTTGATAATCACATTTCTAAAGGGTTTTGGAAATCCCTCTGTGAATCACATAAGCAATAAGGGGTCTGCATGCATATCCACAAAGGTTGTTTCACATCTATAATAAATAGTCATCTTTGACAGACTTTGCTGCTATTGAACAGGTTTCAAATATACCTCAGGCATAAACTCTCACTCACACTATTCAATAGAAACTGTAATGAGTGTATGTGAAATGGATAACATAGGCCAGGGATCACTGCAGTGGCTAGGCTTGTCACAAGCATACAGATGTGACCTAAGGTCTGGAAAGCGGCAGCACACTCTGGCAAAGATAACAAATGTGTTCATGGAGAAAGCAGGGTTCCCACCTATGAAAGAATTGAGGACAAATGTATGTATATGTATTTGCCACACAGGTACCTGACGTGTAATGCACATACTGCTGTCATTGTGATATGTCATACAGTAGTAAAAGCAAAACCCATAACACACCCGCAGTCACCAAGTGCAGGATTCAAACCCCTACCTAGCTACTTTATGATATTACAGCAATACACATTTACATGATGCAATATACACATTATTGGGAGCTCTTCTTTCCACAGGTATATTTGTAGGATGGTGACATCATCAGACTTGACAAAGATGAGTATACCACTTTTAAGGTGTTTTAGTAGTCTCCAAAAAGATTGCACTTCTTCAAGAAGGCACACACACACACTCTCTCATACAGTTGGCAAGTGCAGTATTCAAACCCCTACTTAACTACTTTATGATACTAGAGCAGTATGCATTTACACAACACATTATACACATTACTTGGAGCTCTTTTTTCCACATATATATTTGTAGGATGGTGACATCATCAGACTTGACAAAGTGGGTTACAGTAGGTGACATTAGGTGGGCTACATAGAAGTAATTTCTAAACACTTTGGCAATGAGCTCATCAAAGGAGAGTTTACTATCTACCTGGGTCCCCAGGTCCATAATTACATTCTCCGTACATACTGGATTACCAGCTATGTGATAATTTGTGGGCACTTTGTTTTATCCAAAGGGGATGACTATGCATTTTTTGGCATTCTGCTTGAGGGCATTGTTTTGATACCAGGTATCTGTCTCTATAAGACCCTTCTGGAGGATGTCTGTGTCAGCCATAGAGTCAATTATGGATCACAGTTAGCAGTCATCTGCAAACATGGTCAGCCATACTCCTCCTATGCTTGCCTGTACCTCTGAGCAGTATCTACTGAACAGGTGGGTTCCCAGGACCAAGAACTGTGGGATGCCACTTGTGACTGGTTTAGAGTCAGACATGGCACCTGCAACTCTGACCATGTGTGTTTGATCTGTGAGCCAGTTGGCCACCCATCCTGTGACATAGGGGTTAATGTTCAAGCTGGTAAGCTTGTCCATGATGCCAGAGTGGGGAATGGTGTTAAAGGCCTTAGTGAGGTCCAGGTGGGCTGTGTGGACTACTTTCACCTCCATCTATGTCCCTGGTAACTGTTTCAAAGAAGTCAACTAGGTTTAGGAGACAGGATCTGCCTTTAACAAAGCCACATTGGGTAGAGTCCAATGTCTGGAGGTTCCCAATGTCTCTATTTATGGGTTCCATGATAATTTGCTCC
Organism: Protopterus annectens; assembly: GCF_019279795.1. NCBI lineage: Eukaryota > Metazoa > Chordata > Ceratodontiformes > Protopteridae > Protopterus > Protopterus annectens. Next base: position 575,268,366 of record NC_056731.1, on the reverse strand, counting down.
ATAGCTTTGCAGACCAGGCTGAGTAGGCCTATACGGCAAGAGTTTCCAGCTTCTGTTGTGGTACCACCTTTGTGGAGCTGGATGACTGTTGCTGTAAGCCATTCTTTGGGTACATAGCCTGTGGTAAGGCTGAGTCTGGACAGTGAATGTAGGTGAGGGTGTAGTTCCTTTTGGGGCTGGTGTAAGATGCAGCCTGGGACACCATCCAGTGCCACTGATTCTGTGTTCTTAGCTTTGGAGAGGGCTGTTTTTACCTGCATGTCCATGAAGTCTGGGGCTCTGCATTCTTCTGGGATGGACACAGGCCCTTTTGAGGGTGAGGAGGGTGAAGTTTGCATTGAACTTGTCCACCAGGATGTGGGCAATGTCAGTTGGTTCAGTGTATTTTTTGCCATTTTGCAGTAGCTGACAGCATATGTGAGAGTTGCCACCTAAATGTTTGGTATAGCTAATGAAGGCTTTGTGGTTGTTATTCTTAGATTCCTTGGCAATTTGTCTTTAGAAACTAGCCTTGGATTATTTTATGAGCGATCATTGTTTCTTCCTAATAATGATCAGTGATGCCTTTCCTTTTGTGAAGTTTGCTCTATCATGTGTTAGTTTCCTCCTTTTGTTGTATAGCTTATTTATGGGCAACGACCACCAGATTGGTTTCTTCTTTTTGGAGGACTATGGTGTATGTGGGACGTGTGTAGCTCATTTCATTGATGTATGTCCTGGGTGACTGCCTTGAAAACAGTCTAGCAGGTTTGGGAACCATGATCTGCCCCTGACCAAATCAAAATGGGTAGGGTTGGGTGTTTATAGGCTCCCAAGAGCTCTGTTTATGAGTTCCATCATGATGGACTCCATGGCCTTGCAGATCAGGCTTAATAGGCTTATAAGACAATAGTTCCCATGGTCTGTTGTGCACCAACACTTGTGGAGTGTGCCATACGTTGCTGTAACCCATTCAACAGTTTCATATCCTGTACAGAGGGTGAGTCTCAACAGACTGTTCAGGTGCTGGATATGTTTGTTCTGGAGTTCACATATGACACAGCTAGGGAAACCATGTCATCCCATAGACACCGTGTTTATTGGTTTGGAAAGAGCTGTTTAACCATTGTATATGTGATTTCTGGGTTTTCACAATCTCCAGGTATGATAATGGGCCTTTTTGTAAGTGAGAGGGGGGTAAATATGTATGAACCTGTCTGACAAGATGTTGGCAATGTCAGTCATATACATGTATTCATTTACAGTTTGCACTGACTCAGAACATATATTTACATTGATATTTATGACATAGCAAAAGAAAGCTTCATGGTTTTCTATGGACTCTTTGACAATATTTTTGCCAGAACATGGCTTGGATAATGTTAGGTGTGCTCATTGTTTATTGATGATACTGATCGGAGATTTATTGATCTTCTTTGAATTTTCACTTTCTTTAAACAACTGAAGTACTTGTAGTACATAGTTTGATTATGACAGGAGCCCAATATATTATATGGGTCTGTTTTCATATAACTGTGTGTGCAAGGCAGGATTGGTGAATAGTGACAAGTTTCTGGGGTAAGAACTGCAACTGCCAGATATATGTGGCTCACTGCTGTACTCAGACATGGCCTATGTGTGTGAGCATGCCCATATGACCTTTCAGTATGTTGCTGACTGAAATTTGCTAAATTTAAGTGTGTGAGCATGCCCAGTATGGACATATATTCTATATGTGTGTGAAAAATCAAGTTGGTTTTTACTTCAGGGCTCACCTTTGTGTTGTACATTGACAGGAAGCACGCTGTGCCTGCAGGGTTTCCATGAGTCACTTTGCATAGACTTATCAACATTTCTACATACAGGGAGGATAGTTATTATTTGTACATTTCTACCCAGGTGGCACACCTGATTGTTACTGTGGGTGTACATAGGATGACGGTTTCACCTGACACTTATAACACATTTGCTTGGACTGCACTGCTATGTCAGGTACTCCATTTTAGTCTGTAATGTTTCCTATCGTACTGGCTTGAGGCATACTACTGTACTACAGGTCTTAGCTTCCAATTTCATGTATATTAGTTTGTGACTTCATAGCCTTCCCAACCCACATCACACTGCCTGGCCTGTTGTTATCTGTCTGCATAGGCCTGGGGGGAAGTTGCTCATATGCCTTTTCAGGGGGCATGATACAGCATTTGTTTGTGTTTGCATTAGTTTACAATTGTCCTGTTGTGTCTGAGCCAATGAAATGCTGTCATGGCTTAGTGGTTTAGTACTGTGACTATAGTGCACAGTATCCTGATTTCGAGCCCTGTCACTGCATTTTATTTTCCTGCTGGGCAGACCAGACTGCTTAAGAAACAGTAAACCAGGTGTGAGTGTGTTTACCTGACTTTGCTCAACTTTGCCCGACTTTGCCCAACATTGCCCAACATTGCTCAACATTGCCCTAGTTAGCGCGGTGTGCAGCTCCACGCAATTGTGTTTAAATATGCTAAATAGTGGTAAAATGTGCTTAGCACTGTTTTATATTGCTGAAAATAGGGCAATCATGCCTCAGGTGGTGCTGCAGGGCTGCCTATGTAAGATGCACATAGTACACTCCCTATACATGTTTGAAAACAGGTAGTGTCAAGTTAGGCATCCCTTTTATTGTATGTGCAAGTCAGAGAGAGGTGTCATATCCAGGGGTCCTACTGAGTCAGAGTATGTGCTATGTGTTGCCTCTTCACCAAAGCCAAGGCATACTGGGCATGTCTCCTTCTGCCTACTGGGGCATGCTCAGGTTGTTCCTCCTCCGAGTCACGATGTGCCTGTGCAGGCCTTGGCAATGGTGGGGGGCTGTTTGGCCGTGCCCCATGCTGTTCCTACTGCAGCTGCTTTCACAGGATCATATTGTGTAGCATGGCACATACCATGACAATTTGGGTACATGTAGTTGGTGAGTACTGCAAGGCTCCACCAGATGTGTCCAGGCACTGGAACCATGACTTGAGCATCCCAAACACACACTCAATAATGTTTCTTGTTTGTACGTGTGCCTCATTATGGATTTCTTGTTCGGGTGTGTGTGCATTTCTGATGGGTGTCATCAGCCACGGCTCCAGTGCGTATCCAGCATCCCCCACTAGGTGACCATCAGGGATGTCCCCACTGGCAAATCTCAGGTACAGCTGCATCAGATGCCAGATGTGGGAATCGTGATAGCTTCCAGGGCAGCCAGCACACACATTCATTATTATGCCCTGGGCATCGCACACGACCTGGCAGTTGATGGTGGGAAAGCCCCTGCGGTTGATGTAGACCCTACCCCGCTCACTGGGTGGTGATTTGATGTGTATGCGCATGCAGTCTATTGCACCCACTACCTCAGAGTATTCTGCTATTTGGTGGAAAAGACGCATATTGCTGGCCAATGCCTCATGATGTCACCTATCTTCTACTCTACTACTCCCCTATGCCTACACTTACACTCTAGGGACATGGCTCACATGCAGGGGAAAATTGGGATTCACTATCCTTATCCTCATTTGCATAGGATTGCCTACTAATGCTTGGTTACATCTCTCCCACTGAGCTCCCCCCCCCCCCCTTAGCAACCACTACTCAGTGGCCATGTTGTTTTCACCCTGCCATTCACCTGCATGGCAGAACAAGCTTTTTAGTGAAAATGCCCATTTTTGCCTATTTTTCAATTTTTATCAAAATATTTAAAGCGCCGCACATTTGCGCGTTGCTGCACTATGCTTAAACATCGGAGATCAGGGAAAAAAATGGATTTTAAGGATTTACAACATTTGCAAATGCCAATGGCCTTATACTTGGCCATTGGCATGCTTCCTCAGCTAGATGCATCCTTTATTTGGAGCTGTCATAGCTCCATTTAGCTATTTGCAGAACGGCACTCTGTTACCAACGGAGTACATTTCTGCAAATAACACTACTCTTACACGGACAGGTTAATGTTTCCTGGATCACAAATTTACCTCATTTGCATAGCTATCAGCAGCAAATGAGGTAATTTGCATACCATAACACTGTCCGTGCAAGAGTAGCTTTAGAAGCTCTCATGCACGCCCCTGCCGGCTGTTGTTGGATCACTCGGCAGACATATTGGCTGTCTGCCGTCTTACACTAATCTTAGACTCCATGCAAGCCTTCGTAAATCCGGCCCTGTGTTTCAATTTACGCCATATTATGAGGATCAGGTTGATGAATTTTGACGAGGGAAGTGGTTATAATGAAATTGCTTAAACCGAATAGTATAATACTGATTTCTTAACAATGGTCTAGAGTATTATGCTGTTTGATGTAACTGCTGTTTTGAGTAAAATGACACAAAGAATCCCTGCTTCTACCTTTATTATTCTGGAAACAAGTACTGATAAGCAACATATCTACATCAGGAAAAAATATCATGAACAAAAAGGATAAATATATATTTGGTATAACAAATAAATGTTATTTGACTGATGTAGTACTAACCAATGATATATGCATACTGTAGATCTTGACTCATGTCTATCTGTATCTTGCTTATATGTTTGTACTCACAGAACTCTAGAACTGATAGTATAAATGCCATCACTGGAAACTATGCTACATTTGATCTAGGATCCTGAAAAAGTACTGTGCAAAAAAATGTTAGCTTTTCTGTAAGGGGTAATTAAATTAACATTTTCACTCATAACTTTCAACTTGTGTCATAAAAATGTAACTTTGTCAGTGTTAGCTTACAGCTTGGAATTCAGTAACATCAATTTTAGTAACTCAGCTATTTTGAAACAGTTGGCATTCTGAGTAATCAAATCATGAATGGAATTTATTTTTTTCTGCTGTCACTAAAGCACTGAATATGTAACTAACTCATTACTTATTCAGCTTTGGCCTTAAATGTTTCTTTAATTGATCTACATAATGCAAAAGCAGCATATGTTTTTTCTTTTGTCAGGAAAATCAGACAAGGCTGGCTTGGTTTTAAAATAATTCAAAAAGAGAAGAAACATAGTTATGAGTTTGTCTTTATAAGTATCTTAATCTAAGATGTGTCAAACGTGGATGAAAACAAATAATGCTATCACCCTGATTTTAGTACATGAGAAAGTGCAACATTTCTTTACAGTTTTAAAAATATATAAATGTTTTGCTTAGAAACAACAATATTCAGTTTTCTTCTACTTCTACTTCTAACCTAGCTGTGTTATTTTTGCTTAAAGTTTGTCTGTTACTGATATGTAGGACTGACATCACCTAAGTGGGCTTACAATTATGTCAGGAAGAAATTGCTATGGCAATGTGGAGGTGTGCCCCTCTTTTGCCACACATGTACTGCAGCAACAACTTCTGTTTAACTGTCACAATATCACCACATGCGCTGGTTTCTTGGCCATGTTACTTGAATGCCACCCCAAGATCAAAAGAGGTAAACAGGCAAAACTTTGTTGTTCCTCTTCTTGGACATCTCCAGGGGACATCTGAGCTGTAACTGAGCCAAGGCTGCAGATCAAAGCCTTATCTATCTATGCCAACAAATTTGTCTTATATTTAAAACAAAAGATTACAAAACTTAGTTTGGTTAGATATTTTTTAAGGGAAAGTCACATGTTTTAACTGGTTCCCGTTCACAAGATCGAATGGATGGAAGCTCGAAATTCATAATCTCGAGACCAGAATCTCAAACTTCCATTCACTCTAAATTGTGAATGGGAGCCTTAGGTTTAAAAAAATAAAAAGTTAACTTACCTTATTGCAGTGGGCCATGACCCCCTGTACCCTAGCAGTTTAAATGTGAATGTTCTGTGACCGCACTATAGCGGAGGAATGGAAAATCTTCCGTTTTGCGCTTACGCATATAATACTGAATGGGAGATTTCCCTTTCCTTCACTATAGTGCGATCTTAGAGTAGGTATATTTAAGTAGGGAGGGTGGGGGGTGCAGGGCGAAGCCCCGCTGTGAAAAAATTTGAAAGGTGTTATTTTTTTTTTGTCCCTTTCATATGTTTGAGATTCTCTAAATTCGAGATTCTGGTTTTGAGTTTATGACTTTCAAGTTTAGAGAACTTCGATCATATGAAGTATAATAAAACATGGTAGTAGCATAAAGAAAATAGTTCTTTCTCTCTCTCTCTCTCTCTGTATATGTATATATATATATATATATATATATATATATATATATATATATATATATATATGGATGTAGCTATATAGATAGATATATTCGTTTTTGCAGGTGGCATGCCTCCCACATACCCTATGGGGTGGATTAGTCCCCACTACCCACTTTCTATATACCAAATCTATAATCTCACAACAGTAGAAAAAAAGGGAAAAAATACACTGTAGTACATTGCCATCTCTTAAAAAGCTAACTTTGGACTCCTGAAAACAGAAGTGGCTAACTTCACAGCACCCATGCAAATGGAGATCAGTTGCATGACCGCCAAATCATACACCAATGCACTGTATGAACACGTACACAAATGCATGGGTCTCATGATACCCAATAGAACCAAGACACTCTCCTCCAAACAAAGGAAGCCAATCTGATGGTCCCTGCCATAAGCAAACTCTACAACAGAAGGAGGAAACTATTGTGGAATAAGGTGAAGTCCCAAGACTGGAAAAGCTCCCTTATCAGCCTCAACAAAAAGTTGAGATCCCTCATCAAATCCTCTAAATCTAGCTATGAAAACAGAATTGCAGCAAATAGTAAAGACAACCATAAGTCCTTCTATAGTTATGTAAAGAATCTCCATGGCAATACCCAGATTTGCTCTGAGCTACTGCATAATGGTACCTCCTATACCGCCGACATATATTGCCAATATACTGGCCGACAGATTCATTGCCAACTTTACCCCCCCCCAAGAGACCAGTCACAATACCAGTAGATTGCTAGGCACCCAGTATTACTGCTGCACAGGTTAAAACAGCACTGTCCAAGGCCAATAATACAGCTTCTATGGGACCTGACAATATCTCTGGCTATGTTTTACATGAACTACAGATTTGAACTGGCAACTCACCTCTATGCCCTGTTCACTCAGCCTCACCTCAGGCTTTGTCCTTACCGAATGGTGCACTGCTACAATCATCCCTCTCCACAAAGGAGGAATGACTACAGACCCTGGGAACTATCATATTAGCCTGATGAGTCTGATATGCAAAGCTATGAAACGCATCATCATGGACCTAATAAACAAGGATATAGGGAATCTACAAACTCTGTATTGCACACAGTTTGGTTTTGTGAAGGGTAGATCATGTCTGCTCAACTTGGTCAACTTCTTTTGTCAGTCAGAAAAGTTGTGGATGAAGGCAAGGTGGTTCATACAGCCTACCTTGATCTGGCCAAGGCCTTTGATACCATTCCCCACTCAGGAATCATAGAAAACTCACTAAGCTAGGCATCAACCCCTATATCACTAGATGGGTTGCAAACTGGCTCACAGGCAGGACCCACAGTGTGAAAGTAGCTGACTCCAAGTCAGACTGCCGACCAGTCATGAGTGGAGTCCCACAGGATTGGGTCCTGGGTCCTCTCCTGTTTGGTATCTATTTCTGTGAAGTCCAAGTCAACGCAAAGGGACTTTGGCTGACAAAGTTTGCAGATGATTGCAAGTTGGGAGCTATTATTAACTCCCTGAGTGATGTTGACATCCTACAGAAAGTCCTCACTGAGACCAATGACTGGTGTCAGAACCACGGCCTTAAGCTCAATGCCAAAAAAAATGTGTCATCATCCCCTTTAGGAAAACCCTGGTTCCCATGAATTACCACATCGATGGTAGTCCACTGAACACAGAAGGTGTCATAAGAGATCTGGGAACACAGGTTGACAGCAACCTCTCTTTTGATCACCACATTGCCACTGTGGTTACAAAGTCCTTCTATGTGACACATCTCATTACTAAGCGTTTTGCATCAAGGAAGAAAGAGGTCATTGTCTCCCTCTACTCTTCCCTAATTAGGCCAATCATTGAGTACAATGCCCTATTTGGCATGTACCTCACTAACCACCTGCAACAACTGGAAAGGCCGCAAAAGTACCTCACAAAGGGGATCCTAGGCCTTAAACATTTGTCCTATATGGACAGACTAAAAAAACTCCAACTATTCTCTGTCTCATATTGCCTACTTAGAAGTGATCTCTACTTGACTTACAAAACCATGTCTGACCCAGCTCTGTTAGAAATGCTATAGCTAAAGAAATCCCAATACCTCCACACCACACACTCTAGAGACCTCAACCTCATTACCACAATCAACAGAACATGCTGGAGGGACAGGTTCATAACCCAGAGACTGCCCATTATATGGAATAGACTTCCCATACATGTAAAGCAGAGCACTTCACTGGCCCTCTTCAAGAGAAATCTTGATGAGTGGATGGGAAATAGAAAATTCACCCCAGGGATCACTCCAGTGGCTTTACTCGACTGAGGTACTAGGAACTAAGGTCGGGTGGCATGATGCCAGGGTAATCTTATGGGCTAGGCTTGTAAAGGCTCCAGGGCCATTAGCCTAGTACACACCTATGAACCTATGAACCTATATCTGATTTTGACAAACAGTAGTTAAAAGAAATAGTAGAATGTATCCTTGTCCAAGTGTAGATATACTAAATTTAATCATGCATAACTTTTATGTTAAGAGCTCCAATAATTGCATAAGCTGAGGAAAGACCATATGTTGACTTTGTCTAATATTCTCATGCCCCCCCCTCCCCCGAACAATCATAACATTAAATAATTCATCAGCATGGCAAGTTTGCTTCTTCAATATTCCAGGATGTGGTGTGTTGGACTCTTTAGTTTTCCCCAAGTTAGACAAACTCAAAACAAGAACAAAATCCTTTATCACTAGCAACATATCATAGAAATGTAAATCCCAGTCTATGACCCAAGTGCTGGTAAGAGAGAATGGGCAGGCCTGTCCTGGGGTAAGGAAGGGTAGGTGCATAGCTAGGGCATATGAAGCAGCTGTACTACCTTGGCATAGGCTGGGAAAAAACAGTATAGTGCTATGTGACGAGTGGGTGAGTGGGGAGTCTTGTTGAAATCAGTTCCACTCAGCAAGGTCCTCCCACTGGAAGTAACAGTCACAGAGGTGTTACCATATGCTCACTGGGATAGAAAATCAATGTGATAAAACACCTCCTTTGCAGAAGGAGTGTAATGCTGACCAAGCACACTTTGATCTCCATGACAACTTGAAGCCATAGTTTGATGTAGCTTGAGAGAGGCCAAGAAGATTAAGTATGCCTGGCAATAGAGGATAGACACTGAGGTCTACTGATGGATAGCTGTGTAGCAAAGAACAGCTTCCAAAAAAATCTCTGACTAAAAATGGCTTCTTAAAAGTTTAAGGTCTCATATGTGCTGAGCGTCAAGGCTATACGAGGCATTTTACAATGAATTATGCTCTATTCTCTTAGGAATAATGCACAGTTTTGGCTTTCCATCTGATATAGAATTGCATCAAAACTTATCTGGGGGGATGAAGGGCACAAGTCAAGGTGAGGGCACTCCTCTATTCTTCCTTTGATTGAAATACTGGGGAGGGCTGTTATTTTTTCTTCATTTTGTTTCTTCTTGATATGGACCTTTTAGAAAATGGGTGACCTGTAGATTCCATTCTGAAAGGTGAACGAATGTTCTCCAGCATGCTATTAATCTACAGAAAATGCCTGTGAAAAACAAGTCTGCAGCTTCATGGCAGCATACCAAGCTGCAGTGGAGGTGGACTGAAAAAGACCAACAGCTTCCATTATTTTATGCTCACTAAGCAGTGGTTTTGCTGTTTAGTGAGTGTAAAATAATAAAAAAGAAAGAAAAAGAAAAGAACATTAAAATAAAAAATCTGTGTGAGAATTTATGCATGTATGAGAGTGAAAGATCGATTGAGTCATTATTTAACGCTCACTAAGCAGCTGTTTAGTGAATGTAAAAAAATAAATGAAACTGAAAAAAGTGTATGTATGTGTTTATGTTTCTGTCTGCATGTGTGAGTGAATACGTGCATAAAAGCAGAAGAGACGTGTGTGTGTGTGTGTGTGTGTGTGTGTGTGTGTGTGTGTGTGTGTGTGTGCGTGTGCGTGTGCGTGTGCGTGTGCGTGTGTGTGTGTGTGTGTGTGTGTGTGTGTGTGTGGTGCACAGGTAATATATTCACTATCTCATGTTCCTTGACAATCAAGGTAAGTGGAAGGAGAGGAAGAGACAGGTGCCCCTTTTCTGTTCTTCACTTTAATGTTGTTGTGAAGAAGGGATGAGACACTGTTAAGAGATTTTCTTCCTCTCATAGCCAAACAGTTTAGTTTGCCTTAGGCATTTAATGGAAAGGCCCAAGCTCACCATTTCCAAATTATTATACCAAAGGAACCCTACCTACTAAACCCATGGAATCAATAGCAGAATCATTCAGCCAGTTGTCAACCTTCTGATGATGTGCTGAGAGTCATCTCTGTACAGTTCACTGTTATGAATATAGTTAAAGAAACAGAGAAATTCTGCATTTTTTAAGTAACACTTGCAAACAAAACTCAACATGCATCAGAATTTAACATCTGACTTCCAAGTGACTATGAATATTTTGTTCATTTTCATGCTGGACAATAGCTTCAACTAAAAATTCACATAACTTATAATCCTATTAATCACATTTTATGTTTTATTTTTTAAATTTTTTATTTAAGTTTGATGACCAGGGAAGTCCACAAGGTCAAGAAGAGCCCTTTTTCAGTGGAGGCCCGGGGAGAAGAGCTCCGCAATAATTGCAAGTTACATTTCACATGTTACAATAGGACATAGTTCATACAGCTAATTAAACATTTACAGATCAGCTCCATGATATTTGCAATTGGCTTGTCACAATGTTACAAAAATGAAAAGACATAATTCAATACAGAAATTTCAACATTTACATAAAGTGAATATTTTTGTTATAAACTCAATTGTAGGTTTAACATTTCAAAATATATAGCTACTAGCCATTAGTAGGCTAGGAAAATATTATGCATGGAGTGGGGAATAGTATAATTGAGATTGGAGGGTATAGTACAATAGATATTAGAGAGAAAATTAGTTTTTGGTAGGGGAGGGATTGTTTTGGGTTGGATGAAGTAATAGTAGAAGTAGCTGGATGAGTGAGTGCAAGGTGCAATGGGGGGTTACGTTGGAACGTGGCAAGAGCATTCCCATTTGGAAGAAAGATGAGAGAGTAGCTGAGATTTGAAATTTGTATGGTTAGGTAGGTTGCATAGGTGTGTGGGGAGAGATTTCTACTGCTTAGCTAAAGAGTGGGACAGCAGTAGATGGCCAGGAGGTCATGCGGGTTTGTGGACCTGAAGGAGTTTTTGTTTTTTGGATCTGAATGAACAGTTGAGAATGTAAGGTTTTAAGGAAGTAGTGAGAGCTGAGCAGTTGCCAGGTGTAAAGATGAGCTTGTGGGAAATGGTGAGTTGTAGGTAACTGAGGTAGTTGGGTAGTTCAAGCCAGTTGAGGGTGAGGAGGGAGTGGCAGTGGTGGGATGAGTTTTTTGAATTGGTTGCAAATTTCTAGATTTTGTGGCAGCAGGATTCAAGTTTGGACCAAAGGCCAAGATGTAGATTGGTGAAAGGAAGTGCACCATACATAAGGGAAGGGGGATGGAAGGTGGATGCAAGAGTTTGATGGGTAGAGGGGCTTAGGAAGTGGTTGTGCTTGTAAAGGAGACCTAACTTTTGGTGGGTTTTCTTGACTGTGGAGTGGATGTGGGTGCCAAATTTTAGTTCTTCATCAATAATGATGCCAAGAAGCTTGGTGTTGGGAACAATTTTGAGGAGGGTGTTGTTTTGCCTCTGTATGGTGAATGTGGATTTGTCAATGGAGTTTTTGGTTTTATTTGCATTTAGTGCCAGATGGTTAGACTGCATCCAGGTTTCTGTTTTGGAGATGACTAGTTGGGTTTTTGCTAGGAACTCGGAGGGGGAGAATGCTGAGCAGATGATTATTCAGTCATCTGCATATTGGATGATAGACAAGTCTGGGATGGATTAGTGAAAGTTGTTAATGAATAGGTTGAAGAGAAGAGGTCCAAGAACAGAACTGTGTGGGACACCTGTGGGTGTGGGAAGGAAGGAGGAGGTTGAAGTTTTCCATTGGACAGCTTGTTGGTGGTTGGAGAAGTAGCTGAAAAACCAGGCGATGGTGATGAAAGAGAGGTGTAGGGTGGAGAGTTGGGATATAAGTAGGGTGTGTGAGATGGTGTCAAAGGCCTTTGACAGATCTAGGAATAGTATGGATACGAACTTGCCTGAGTCGCATTTGAGGTTTATAGTTTACAGAAAAGAAAGGAGGGCCATCATGGTGCTGTGGCCAGGGTAGAAGCTGTGTTGGGAAGGGTAGAGGAGATTGTTTAGTGTTAGGTGTGCCATGAGTTGTGCTTGTGTTGTTTTCTCTAGTATTTTAGAAAGAGAGGAAAGGAAGGCAATAGGTCTGAAGTTGGTGGTATCAGTATTTTTGTCACCTTTGTGGAGGAGGATGATGTAAGCATGGTGCCAGATAGAAGGGATGTATGATTCTTGTATGGATCTATTTATAAGAATAGAGATGGGATAGGCAATGCTGTCTGCAGATTGTTTGAGGAAGGTGTGTGGAAGTTTGTTGGGTGCATTGCGACAGGGTTTGAGTTTGAGGAGAAGTCTTTTTATATTGCTTGCGGTGATGGGCTTGAGGCAAAAGGATGTTGAAGAAGGTTGATGATTGGGGTGGTGGTTGGGGCAGGAGAGGGTGGTAGGAAGGAGACTGATAGTTTAGCTATGCAGTCTATGAAGAATGAGTTGAACTGGCTGGCTGTTTCAAGGTTGGAGAGGTTGGGATCTGGGCAAGGGTTTTCTTTGTTGCCAGGATGCAGCATGGATGAGATGGAGTCCCATAATTTTTTGGGATTTGTTGAGTGCAAGGACTGGAGTTTAGAGCAGTGAGCTTTGCAGTCTTAAATTATTAGGTTTTTTTCAGAGTTTCGTAGTTGCTTATCCTCTTGGAGAGTGTTTGGATTTTTATGTTTTTGATATTGTTTCCATTTTTGTCCCTTTGGTGGAAGGCTAGTTTAGTATATTTTGAGAACCATGGGCATGGATTGGTTTTGATGTGTTTGGTTCAAGGGGGAGCTTGCTGATTGAGAAGGGTTAGGAATGAGTGGTTAAAGTAGGAAACATCATCATCTAGATGAAGGGTTTTTAGAGGGGACCAGTCAGTATGCTTTAAGCATTCAGAGAAAGTTAGAGGGTTCAAAGAGGAGAGGTTGCAGGTATGGATGTAGTGGTGTTGTTTATGCAGTGGAGGTGGAAGATGGTCAGCAAAGGCTGTTAGGTTATCACTGAGATGATAAGGTAATGTTCCGGCTTTGGTGATAAGGTTTGGATGAGTTGTTAGGATCCAGTCAATGATGGTACCAGGGGTACCATCTTTATTTGGTCTGGTTGGAGATTGTATTAGTTGGGAGAAGTTGTACAGGTTGATTGTGTGGGATGGGGTTTCAGAGTTAATAGTATTCCAGTTGATGTTGGTATCACCAAGTATATAGGTTTCATTTTTTATATTGGAGGAGAACCAGGACAGGATGTTTTCAAGAGTTTTGATATTATCACCAGGGGGAATATAGAGGGCAGTGGTACATATGGACTTGTGGTTGTTTATTTTTAGTAAACTTATTATAATTTCAGTGTTGGCAAAGGTTGGTATTTTATTGGAGTAGAGAGTTATGGTATGGGAGGTGGGGTAGATTATTGCTACTCCACCTCCTTTTTGTGGACTCTGTCATTGCAAATGATTTAGAAACCTGGTGTTAGGATTTCGCTATCTTTTATATATGTTTTCAGCCAGGTTTCAGAAACAGCAGTAATGTGGGGGTGGTTATGGGAGAGCCAGGCATGGAGGTTAGGGATTTTGTTTTTTAGGCTTTGTGCATTAAGTGTTGTAAAGTGAATGGACTTTGAGTTTGTGGGTTGAGTGGAGGGTTTGGTGAGATTGATGTTAGGGATGGGTCCAGGGTTGGGGTGTATGTCACCGGCTTGTGAGAAAGAGATGTGGTGGAGTAGAAGAGTGAGGCAGTGTATTGAGCAAGGGTAGCTTGGGTTGTGTGTGAGAGTAGTTATTTTCTGGTACCACATTTAAGACAGAAGTACGGGGGGCTGAGTTGTGAGCAGTTTTGGTTTGAAAAAATAGATTGATTACAGGTAAAGAGTTGATGTGAGATGGATGGGAAGTGAGGTTGATGGTAGGATGCAGTGCAGTGTGTGTGAGAGTTATGGCAAGGGTTGGGAAAAAGTGTGAGATAGGTAAGAGAAGAGAGAGAGAGAGAGATTAGTAGGGCAAATGGGGTTATAGGGAGAGATGTTATGTAGAGCATTGTAGGAGGAGTGGATGTTTGGGGTGATGTAGATCTACAGGTGAGTGGGGTTTGGCTTAGGTGTATTGTGATTGGAAGGAGTCAGGGGATGTATAAAAGTACAGGTAGTGGGGGCAGGTGGCATTTGGGGGCAGGATAGGGAGCAGAGTGAGCCCGAAGGGAGAACGGAGTGGGTTGCACCTTCCGGGAGAAGCAGCAGTTACCAAACAGAAAACAATCAGTGAGAAGGTTAGCAACTACAGAAATAGAGCAGCCTATCATTTTGGTTTGAATATTACCTTTCTGTTTGTTTTTATTATTTATGCACCAATGGGGCGCTGCAGTTCACTGAGCAGTAGGAAAATAATGTAGTTATGCCAGGGGTTTTAGAAAGGGACATGCAGTAAATTATGACTCAATAGAGTACTAATGAAAAAATAATGGACTATGGTATAAACGAGTACACTACTGGGGTTCCTATGAAGCAAGAGCAGAGAAGCTAAGTCAAAAGATGGTGCCTTTCTACATCAGTTTTTTTGATTCAATATGTAAGAACAATCATACGTACAAATGGTACTTACAGTCGTGCACACTACTGAGGGATGCTTGTGGGACAGACAGAAACAGAATGTAGTCAGGCAGAGGTTTTTAGTATTTAAAGATGGTGCCGCAGCTCAGGAGAATAATAAGTAAACTCTCAAGAGGAAGAGGGAGGGAATAGACAGGATTGACAGAGCTGGGAAGCTTACAATAAGATTATGTTAGAAGACTGAGAGAAGGGTGGGCTAAGAGCCAGGGCTTGGAGAAAGCTGTGAGAAAACAGATTTGATAGGGCTAGGAAACTTATACTAGAATGATGTTAGGAGAACAAGAAAAAGGGGGGCTATGGACCAGGACTTGGAGAAAGCTGTGAGTAGAGAAAAACAATCAACCAGCTAGCCCAGGTCAGTACCTAAATGTGTCTGTTTATCTGTGTGAATTCAAAAACAGGTTTAGTAGAGCATCAGGGAAGTAGAATATAAAATAAATGTAAAGCTTTGGGAAACTGTATAAATTTGTTACAATAAATGGGAGAATAAAATATAAGAATATAAAAGAAATGTGATATACAAGATAAATAAAATATAAGAATATAAAATAAATGCAAAGCTTTGGAAAAATGTATATATTTGTTACAGCAAATTGCAGGAAAAAGGGGGGGTGCAGTAGTGTGCACAGCAGAAGAGTCAGTAGGAGTATCACTGAGAGAAGATTATAATAGACCTACACTGCTCACAGTCTGTTGATAAAAGTAGAACTTGCAGTGGCTTTTACTGGTTTGTATGGGGTGCCACTCTCCATGTTCTTGTATGCAGGTAGTTGCTTCAGGTTTTTTTTTTTTGTTGTTGTTGGACCTTTGAATGTGTTTAAGGGAACTGCTCACAGTCTGTTGATACAAGTAGAACTTGCAGTGGCTTTTATTGGTTTGTACAGGGTTCTGCTCTTCATGTTCTTGTATGCAGGCAGTTGCTTCAGGTTTTTTTTTTTTTGTTGTTGTTGGACCTTTGAATGTGTTTAAGGGAACTCACTAAAAAAACATATGAAAGAAACAACTAATAAAATAAACCAGACTGGAGCCAGAGTAAAGTTGAATGCTTTTGTCCCGTTTATTCCAGAACTTCCTCAGAACTAACAATTACATACAGCCATTGCCTTTTATAACACTAATTAATCATAACATCATTACCTTGATTTGTTACTCAGTCTTTCAAAGTAAAACTAACCATATATAAAAAATATATATACACATACTTTAACTGTCATCAACTGATTACATGAATAATACATACCTCCCAAACTCATAACTATAAACATATACTTGAAAATAAACATATTACTAACATGTATATCTTTTTGAATCAGTTATTCACATAATTTAAATGACTTTTTACAAAAATCTTGTCATTTATGCCTGGAATAACATCCGCTCTCAAAAAAATCTGCCAGTTCAGCTCTATATTTTCTAAAAAATGGTTAAAAGAACCTAAAAATGTGTCCTTGCTGACTTTCTCAACTACAAAAAAAGTGAATTTCTTAAAATGTGTGCACTTCACTGAGTGCGTGGCTAAGGCATTACTTAAACCCTTCTTTTTAATGGCTTAAACATGTTCCCTAACTCTGTGATTTAATTTTCTAATAGTTTTACCTATATAGAAATCCTCACAGCTGGAGCACACTGCAAGATACACAA
The DNA here is from genome assembly GCF_019279795.1 of Protopterus annectens. NCBI lineage: Eukaryota > Metazoa > Chordata > Ceratodontiformes > Protopteridae > Protopterus > Protopterus annectens. The sequence continues at coordinate 575,251,781 of NC_056731.1, read as the reverse complement.
GCCCTTCACTTTAACAGTTAAATCTCCCCTTTGCTGTTAAGGTATAACTTAAGTGTTTAAAGTGATAACTATGTACCCCTATCATGAACCTGCATTGTGTACAATTAATGCATAAAAATGTATCAAAGCAAGAAAAATTATCATTTTTCTTGCCAATTTCAGGCTCACTCTCCAATAATTCTTTCAAATGTTTAGTTTTCTTGCTTATAAATCTTGGCTGGGTCCCTACTATTTTACTAAGTTCTTCATTACCCAAAATAGTCTTCCAGTTTTCACTAACAATTTCCTTAATCAAGGGCCCATCTGTACTCATAGGTATGGGAAAGGCATGTTTTAACAATTCACCACTGGCTTCATTACATTGTTGTGTAACATTAGTATGAAAACCGACTTTCAAAACAGGCGGAAACTTAGTATCTCTATTAGTTGTAATGTAAACAATAACTTTGTCCAAATCCTTACAAATGTATCCTCTATCAGTGAATAATTGCTTGAGAAAATTGACTTCATTAACAAAGTTGTCATCCTCACTAATCATCCTACTGAGGCTTATGACTTGTCCCTTAAAGACATTAGGCTTCTTGTATTTTGGATGAAAGCTTTCGAAATGTAAATAATTATTAGTGAATGTTTTTTCTACAATACATATTACTACTAAATACTTTTTTGTTAATATCCACACTGATTTTAACATCAAGAAAATTAACATCCATACCAACACTACCTATGGTAAATTTGAGCCAAGTCACTGTCTCATTAAGTTGGCTGAAAAATTCAGCCAACTGTTCACTATTTCCTGCCCAGATGAAAAACAAATCATCAATATATCGTTTATAGCAACAAATGTACCTAAATAATTCTAACTTAGTAAGGAATTATAGTTCCCACCAACACATGACCAGGTTAGCGAACACTGGTCCAACATGTGCACCCATCAACCCACTGGTCTGTTGGTAAACTCCTTCTAAAAACAAGACAAAAATTATTCATCAACACTAATTCCATAAGCTGACATATCACAAAATATCCTGTTTAAGAAAGTTCCTATGTTTATTAAGGTAAAGCCTCATAAATTCTAAACCTTCAGTTTATTCTATTGCAGTATATAATGAACAAATATCAAAAGTACACAGCATAGTCTCATCTCCTTGAAATTCATATAACCTTAATTCATCCAAAAATATCCAGGAGTCCGTCAAAAACATTTACTGTTTTGCACTATAGAGTTAAGTATTCCATCTAAATAAATATACATTTTTGATGATTTACTATGTGGAACAGACACTATAGGTCTAAACAGGGGATGTTCAGTATTCTGATGTATTTCAGAAATACCAAACAAGGTCCATAACTGTGGCTGTTCTACAGTAAGAAATTCAAAAAGATCGATAGTAATATATTGTTGATGTCATAAATCCAAAAGTATTAAAGCAACTTCTTGGAATTTCTTTCAGACTGCATCTCTAGAAACTTTTTTGTATTTATCTGTATCAGCCAATGTGTTAATAATAGTTTCATTATAATTAACAACATAATGACTAGACCTTATCCTTTGTCTACTTTCATATATCTAATGTCTTTGTAAAAAATTAGCTGTTTTAAAGCCATAGATTGTTTTATTGTCAAGTTACTCTCACAATTACATTTATGTAACCTACCTCTGTTATGAAAATTATAAATATAATTTTCACAAATTGTAAAAAAAGTATTCAATGTTTTGACCAACAGAGGGTTAATATGACTACTATTATTAGTAGTTATATCATGGTAAAGATATTTCAAATTTTAATTTTCTGACATATAACTTGAAATCAAAAACAGTATCTGTAATTCTAGCCCTATGTGCTAGTAAAATGAAAAACCTTTCTTTAGAACATCAATTTCATCTCTAGTAAACATTCTATCACTTAAGTTGAAAACTTTATACAGATTGCTTAATGTCTCTTGGCCTTTCCTTTTTTTCTTCTCCACTACTGTGAATGCTTCCTTTTTGGGTGTGTGGGGGGGGACTGCTATTTCTACTTACTTGAGTAGAAAAAGGGGAATCTTCTTCACTACTGAGACTGGATACACTTGTCAAAATCTCCCTATGATTACCATTCTGGTCATTAGTGTTAGTCAAAGGCTTATTTCCTTCAGAAAAGGAATCCAACCTATACAAGGAATTTGTCTTATAATATGAATTTTTCCAATTTCCAATATTATTGTTACTGTAAATTTTCTTTTTATTAACTAAATATGCTTATTTCTGCTGATAAACATTGATATCTCTCAATAATTTCCTCTTTTTCTTATTCACCATATTTTCTACATGCTTGTTAACTTATCTTCTAATTTACTAAACACGTTGAAATGCATATGTATCAGCAGATGTTCTCTAAGAGCACCATCTAATTTCTTAATATCAGTTTTCAAACCATTAATTTGTTCATTGTTCCACTGCACAAGTAATTTAAGCACATTTAAACCAGTATTGTTATACAAATCCATCAATTTAGTAAAAAGATAGTTGTCAAATTTGGCCTCATTAGGGAATGCATACACCCTTAATCCTAAAGGAACAATCCCCAAGTCAATACATTTACAAAGATATTGATTTTCACACATTAAAGTCTTAAATTTCAATACCTTCTTCTCCAACAGGAAAAACTGATTTTTAAAATCTGGTGTGTCCTTGTTGAACATATTAGCATCTCTAGAATAATTACTACTGTTATTCAGATCAATGAAAGGGTCTCTGTCCTTTCTTTCCAGAAAATCCATTAATGATGGACCATTTCTGTATGCTTCTTCATTAACTAATGTACCCTCATCATTAGAGGAATTGACAGAGCCATTTTTGTTGTAATGTGCTCAAAACTCTCCCTTACCATTCATCCTCTTTAATAAGACCTGCACCTTTAGAATAACTTCCTGCAGTGTTGTAGTTAATGTATTCACATCTTCTGGTTTAGGGTAGATGCTATTAGAAAATTAAATCACAGAGTTAGGGAACATGTTTTAGCCATTAAAAAGAAGGATTTAAGTCATGCCTTAGCCAAGCACTCAGTGAAGTGCACAAATTTGTAGGTTCTTTTAACCATGTTTTAGAAAATATAGAGGTGAAATGGCAGATTTTTTGAGAGCGGATGTTATTCCAGGCATAAATGACAAGATTTCTGTAAAAAGTCATTGAAATTATGTGAATAATTGATTTAAAAATATATATTCATGTTAAAAATATGTTTATTTTCAAGTATATGTTTATAGTTATGAGTTTAGGAATTATGTATTATTCATGTAATCAGATGACAGTTAAAGTATCTGCATACATATTTTTTATGTATGGTTAGTTTTACTTTAAAAGACTGAGTAACAAATTAAGGTAATAATGTCATGATTAATTAGTGTTATAAAAGGCAATGGCTGTATGTAATTGTTATTTCTGAGGAAGTTCTTTAATAAATGGGGTGAAAGCCTTTAACTTTACTCTGGCTCCAGTCTGGTTTGTTTTATTAGTTGTTTAATGGAACTGCTCACAGTCTGTTGATAAAAGTAGAACTTGCAGTGTCTTTTACTGATTTGTGTGGGGTTCTGCTGTCTGTGTTATTGTATGCAGGCAGTTGCTTCAGTTTCTTTTTGTTGTTGTTGTTAGACCTTTGAATGTGTTTAAGGGAACTGCTCACAGTCTGTTGATAAAAGTAAAACCTGCAGTGGCTTTTACTGGTTTGTACATGATACAGTGCTACTCCAACCCTGATGACTTAGCTCACCTCATACCTCTCAACCTCTTAGAGCAAATATTTGGAAAAAACATAAATAAAAGTGGGATAAAGGCCCAAATATAGGGACATTTTTTTTTAAATATTGCTCTTACAAACTCAGAAAGTCGATAGAATAACAGGTTTTGTATTAGCATGAATTTTCTGAAGGGTATGAAGTCTGAAATGTCTGTTGTGAGGGCTGCCAGCCTAGCCAGATAGAATTGTTCAGATAATTCTGTCATTTGTAAATATAAATGTAAACTACAGGCTTGTTGTCTTAAATGTAAAGAAATACTGTTACATGTGGAACTGGAAATAAATGTGACAACAGTGCACTCTACTGACCAAAGTAAAGCATGTGGTGACCCTTTGAAGTAGGCAGTGGTTTCAAAAAGTCTAGATGAAGAAATTATTTCTATTGTTTTAACCAATAGTAAAATTGCTAGATTTAAACATGCAAATGTATTTTTATTGCTCTGCTCCTGACCAGCTGCAAAATAACAAATGGAGGTGTAAAAAAATGTAGATGCAGTTTATGTTGGCCTAGGAACCCCAGGAAAGTGTGAAATTATGTAATGTTTATCAGAACTGCAATAGCAATTTAAACAGTGAGAACCAGAGATTATTGAACATTTTTGTCTTGATCATCCAACTCACAGCACTCTGCCTGTTGTCTTATGTAAGTTGTCTTGTGTTTACTTTTAGGAATAGCTAGAAACTATAAAGATTAGACAAAGTGTTTTTCTGTGATGTCAGAACTGTACTACTGACTTATTTTAAGTATTTCTGTGTGATCTCTGAACTCTTTCGACTAGCTCTATGTAGTAGAAAATATTGTCTTGTGGTTTTAATTATTTATTATTAAATATTTTAAACCCTTTTAACTGTGGCTGGTTTGTGTAGCGATAATTTAAGCTCTAGAGTGCATTGCATATTTATAGTGATTACTGTACCAAGTCACTCTAATAAGCTTTGACTCTTTAGTCACATCTACCAATTGGATAATAATATTGCACAGTAATAATTGGACACTCTTTTAAGGGCTTTTGGGTAGCTGATAACAGCTGGATGGTGGCAAGTGGTACTACCATATAGTCTGGGTAAAAGGGGCACAGCTGGAGAACCTGTGCCAGCATTCCCTAGAAGTGTCTGTGTGGTTGTATAAACTCTTATCTCAAAGTGTGTGTACCAGCTACTAGGGCAGGGACACAAAGCACTGATTGGACAGAGAGGGTGCTGGAGATTTTAGCTTGACCAGCTAGGCTGAGATCTGGATCCTATAGCTGTGCCAGTGGGGAGTCTTATTGGGGACTTGGAGAGCAAGGGAGCAACCAGCTCCGGACTGACTGTGATCTCTGTGTGTTTTAAGGGAAATTGCACTTTACTGTGTGTATTTGTTATCCTTTCCTCATATATGAGACACCCTCTCTGGTGTTAGTGGTGAGGATTGAGGCTCCTTGATGGCTGGGCCAGGGCACAGGCATCACATTTGTGGTGGCAATGGTTGGGATAGCCTCACATTTGTGTTTAGCAGTAGTAGGATATCCACATTACATATTAATCACATGACAAATATTAATTGGCTTGTAGTGGTGTGGGTAGAGTAAGTCCTGTAGCTTGTGTACAGTGAGCTTTGAAGGTGTTTTGCACTCTAAATCAGCCACGCAGTGAATACTCAGAGTTCAGATCACAACTGTTTTATTTCTTTTGTTAGCTTAGTTAGTCAGGGTGAGCAGGCAGCATATCAGCTGAGGAGTATGGAAAGATGACAAGGAGCAAGCTGGTGGAGATGTGCCAGGCTAAGGGACTGATGCATGGAAACCTGACTAAGGCAGGCTTGATTGCAGTCCTGGTTACAGTTGCATCAGAAAGCAGCAACCAGGAGGACAATCAGACTGGCAGTGGAGATATAATTCCCTCAGAGAATGGACAGCTCAACCTTTCTGCAGTGGACTTAAAAATCCAGCCGGAGCTAAAGAGACTTGAGTTGGAGGCCAGGCATGTGGAATTAGAAGCAAATGAGTGACTGTGACATTTGCAGGCTGATGAAAATGAGAAACTGTTACATCTGCAAGCTGAGAAACAAGAGAGGCAGATGCAGCATGAGAAGGAAATGCTGACTCTTCACCAGAGTTATGGAGGTAATGAGGAAGGGAGTAACTGGTCCCCAGAAGCACAAAAGGTCAGTAAATTTCTTCAGCAGCTTGAAGAGTGGGATAATTTTGATAGTTTCATTCATATGTTTGAGAGGGTATGTAAACAGTATGAAGTTGACCAAGGGCTCTCGGTATGGTTCCTGACCCCCTTACTCCATAGTAAAGCTGTAACTGTTCTGTCCAAAATGTCTGATGTTGCATGTTTTGATTATACTGCTGTAAAAAATAGTATTTTAGAACTGTTTAAGCTAACACCTGAAATGTTTCATGAGCATAGACACAAGGCAGATGAGAGTGTGTGTGAATATGTAGCTGAAGTGAGCACTTACTTCCATAGGTGGGTGAGTGGATGTCAGGTCACCATTTTTGAAGGGCTGGCAGACCTTTTGGTGAGGGAACAAGCCCTTAGCACTTTGTCTGAGGACATGAGGATCTGGTTAGCTGATAGACAATGTGCTACCTCAGATGAGTTGGGGAAGAAGGGAGACCTATACCTGGCAAGCAGGGCAGCCCTGCACAGGAAGGGGACCCCCAGTACTGCTCATGGGTCTAAAGGAACCCATGTTGGGCAGCACAGACTAGCACAACAGAATCTGCCAGTAGCAGGGGAAGCCACTAGTCCGGGTACACATCCAGGAACTTGGGTTAAATGTTTTGAATATAACCAGTGGGGCAATGTGGCATACAGGTGTCCATGGAGGCAAGGTGGGGAACCAAAGTTGAGGGAGCCAGTAAGTGAGAAAGACAAAATGCCAATAGTAGGTTGTTTTGAGACAACAGTGATACTAAACTACCATCTTACAGATGTCCTGAGAGGGAAGAATTTGGATTTGGCAGTACCATGTGCTTATCCAGTTACATGCAGTCAGGCTAGGAGACAAGCTTATGGGTCTGGTAGCCTGGGGAAGACCCATTCAGACTGCATACTTGTAGCCAGGACTTCTGAAGTGGTTACTTCAGGGAGTAAGCTACTCTGTAGCAGTGAGACTGAAGGTGAGCCACAGCTCCTTGTGGGTACTGATGGTCCCCTAGACAGAGTGACTGCGAAGGTAGAGGTGAGTAGTAGTGAGGCACCACTGTCAGAGGATACCAGACTTCCTGTGGAAGGGGAGCTGAGAAGGGTTACAAGGAGAGAGTTGAGACAGGCTCAGCTCTCAGACCCTACACTGCACGGCCTGAGGCAGGTAGCTAGGGAGGCACCTGATTATCAAGGAAGGGGGAATCTGTATACTGGGGCAAAGGGTTACTATACAGAGAGTAGACCCCTGAGGGAGGGCTAGAAGGTGAGAAAATACAGCAGTTGGTAGTGTCTAGAGCCTACCATCTGGCACTTCTAGCCATAGCCCATTATATTCCTTTTGCAGGTCATATGGGCGTAAAATGTAGAAAGAGGCGTATTATGCAAAACTTCAATTGGCCTGGAATTTCCAGAGATGTAACAGAGTACTGCAGGACCTGTGAGCAGTGCCAAAAGGTAGGCAAGTCAGGAGACAAGGTGAAAGCTTCTTTGATGCCTTTGCCTGTGATTGAGGAGCCATTTCAGAGGGTAGCTATGGATATTGTGGGTCCTCTGAGTACCCCAAGTTCCACAGAGAAAAAGTATATCCTAGTGGTAATGGATTATGCTACATGATACCCTGAGGCATTGGCTTTGTCCTCCATTGAAGCAGAAAAGGTGGCAAATGCTTTGTTAGAGATTTTCAGCAGGGTAGGTATCCCAAAAGAAATACTGTCTGACAGAGGGACCAATTTCATGTCAGACCTGCTGGCTTGTCTGTGGACGTCCTGTGGGGTGAAGCACATGAAGACCACCCCTTACCATCCCCAGACTAATGGTCTTGTTGAGAGGTTAAACTCTACACTCAAGTCCATGCTATGGGCATTTGCAGATCAGTTTAAGAGGTAGTGGGACAAATAGTTGCTCCATCTGTTGTTTGCTTACAGAGAGGTTCCCCAGGAATCCACAGGTTGAGTTGCTGTATGGGTATAGGGTGAGGGGACATCTAGATTTAATTTGAGATGAGAGGAAACGTGAGTGCAAGTCTCACAAGGAGTCTGTTGTGGCATATGTCCTAAACCTCAGGACAAGGCTCAGGGAACTCATGGGCTTGTCCCAGGAGAACCTGACAGAAGCCTAACAACAGAAAAAGGTGTGTTATGACAGGACTGCTCGAGCTAGAGATATGGTGTGGGGCAGCAGGTAATAGTTCTCATTCCTGTCAGACACAACAAGCTACAAGAAGCTTGGGAGGGTCCCTACAAGGTTGTAAGAAAGGTAAGTGATGTTAACTACATGGTGAAATTGCTACAGAGATGGCAGGGTCACAAATTGTACAATGTTAACATGATGAAACCTTACCATGATAGGGAAGTCCTTGTGCTGAGCATTTGCAGTGTATTGCAGGAGGAGTCTGAGGGAGATCTGGGGACTGATCTCCTCAGTGAGGCTCGGGCTGATACCTCAGTGGAAGGGGTAGCAATGTCCCAGCACCTATCTTCTACCCAGGTTTGAGAAATCTGAGCAGTGTTGCAGGGATTTGGGGACATGTTCACTGGGAAACCAGGGTGCACCCACCTGGTGCAGCACCAGATGGATACAGAACCCCAAAGGCCTATTAGGCAGGCCCCTTATAGAGTGCATGAGAGAGTCAAACAGACTCTGAGGGAGGAGGTACAGGAGATGTTGGAACTAGGGGTGATTCAAGAGTACAAAAGTTCCAGGGCCTCCCCAGTGGTGCTGGTGCCAAAGAAGGATAGCAGTACCAGGTTCTGTGTGGACTACAGGAAATTAAATAGTCACGCAGTGTCAGATGCTTACTCCATGCCTAGGACAGATGAGGCCCTAGAGCAGCTGGGTGGGGCTAAGTATCTTGCAACCATTGATCTTACCAAGGGTTACTGGCAGGTGCCCTTGACTCCCAGCGCTAGAGAGAAGTCAGCCTTTGTGACACCTTTTGGCTTGTATGAGTTCACAAAAATGCCCTTTTGGATGAAGAATGCCCCAGCGACTTTCCAGTGGCTGGTAGATCATATCCTAGTAGGAGTCAGAGGGTTTGTCCTTGCTTACCTAGATGATATTGCCATCTACAGCCATTCCTGGCCAGAGCATCTTCGGCATGTCAGGGAGGTGCTGGGCAGACTACAAAGGGCAGGGTTGACCATTAAGCCGAGCAAATATCAGGTGAGTATGGCGGAGGTCTCCAACCTAGGACATAGAGTGGTGAGTGGTAAGATAAGGCCAGAACCTGTCAAAGTTGAAGCCATTCAGGCCTGGCCTGCATCTGTTACAAAAAAGCAGGTGAGGGCATTTTAAGGGACAGCAGGGTACTACAGAAAGCTTGTCCCCAGTTATAATACCATAGCTGATCCCCTCATAGACCTGACAAAGAAGAACATGCCATATAAGTAGTGTGGATGCCAGCATGTGAGCAGGCATTCTAGAAGCTTAAAGAAGCTTTGTGAGGACCCCCTGTGTTAACCAGTCCATATTACAGCAAATAATTTGTTGTGCAGGTGGATGCATCAAACCCTGGGGTGGGGGCTGTACATAGCCAGATTTCTTCAGAGGTGGAAGAGCACCCAGTGGTTTATCTCAGTCATAGGCTCCAACCCAGGGAGGAATGCTATGCAGCTGTAGAAAAGGAATGTCTAGCCATAGTGTGGGCACTGCAGACACTTCAGCCTTATCTGTATTGAAGGAAATTCACTGTTATGACAGATCACAATCCCCTAACATGGTCAAACACAGCCAGCCAGCAAAGTGCCAAGTTACTAAGATGGAGCCTGTGGTTGCAAGCATATGATATGTCAGTGCAGCACCACAGTGGGGTTAGCAATGCCAATACAGATGGGCTCTCAAGACAGAGAATGGGGTGAGGTCAACAAGGTATAAATAAGGTATAAAATAAAGCTTGCTTAAATATAGAAATAGAGTTTAGTAATATGTGATTAGCATCCATACTAAAATGACTGTGGCCTGGAAAATAAGGAATTTGCTTAAAGGACATGTTTTCCTACATAATCAGTATGCATTTTACACTGTCAGCAAGAAAGATGGCCTCTTACAGATTTAGCAATAATGTAAAAAAAACAGGATGTACATTGTCATTAAGAAAGTTAATCTGTTTCTGTAAAGAGTGGACAACAGGAAATCAATCCGTGCATGTTTCTATCATTTGACATTGTTAACCAAGGAAGTTTGAATGGTGCTTTTATCAAGTCAGCATTTGCACAAGAAAAGACAATACCAGTACAGGATGAAAACATAGTTTTCTGCAAACACCAGCAAACAGATGTTCTCATATAAAGACCAAAATAGAATGCCAAGAGAAAAACAGGATTTGAACTGTGTGACTAGAACAGTATAAAGAGACTATAGCAGATAACATTGTTAGAGATATTTTTTGTATTGTATCTCTCACATCATCCATGCTGTTAGAGAAGTAAAGTAGAACAGTAACTAAAGTTGTAACAGTAGTACGTGTAATTTGTTATAAAAAGTTATTTATTGGTTACTGCTCAGTGTTTTGGTGCTGCATCAGTGTACACTCTGCAAGTTTCTGTGGGCAACAGACTGTGATAACTAGATTTTGATTTCAGCAGAATCCAGCCAGCAAGACCTAGTGTCTTAAGAAGACTTCAGATCCATCACAGTAAGCGTCACAGTAATAGCACCCTTGATTAGCACCTGAAAATTAATTTTTCAAGGTACACTCAGATAGACCTAACCCTCTTAACTGATGTTTCTCAAGGGTCACTTGAAAAACTAGCTTGAGTTCTCCGGGGGGGGGGGGGTGTGAGGGCTGCCAGCCTAGCCAGATAGAATTGTGCAGATAATTCTTTCATTTTTAAATATAAATGTAAACTGCAGGTGTGTTGTCTTAAATGTAAAGAAATACTGTTACATGTGGAAATGGAAATAAATGTGATAACAGTGCACTCTACTGACCAAAGTAAAGCATGTGTTGACCCTTTGAAGTAGACAGTGGTGATGAAAATTCTAGATGAAGAAATTCTTTCTATAGTTTTAACCAAGAGTTAAATTGCTAGATTCAAACATGTAAATGTATTTTTATTGCTCTGCTCCTGACCAGCTGTAAAAATAACAAAAGGATTTGTAAAACAATGTAGATGCAGTTTCTGTTGGCCTGGGAAGTGTGAAATTATGTAATGTTCATCACAACTGCAATAGTAATTTAAAAAGTGAGAACCAGAGATTATTGAACATTTTTGTCTTGATCATCCAACTCACAACACTCTGCCTGTTATCTTATGTAAGTTATCTTCGACTTGTGTTTTCTTTTTGGAATAGCTAGAAACTAGAAAGATTAGACTAAGTGCTTTTCTGTGATGTCAGAACTGTTCTACTGATTTATTTGAAGTATTTCTGTGTGATCTCTGAACTCTTTTGACTAGCACTGTGTAGTAGAATGTATTATCTTGTGGTTTTAATTATTTATCATTAAATATTTTAAAACCTTTTAACTGTGGCTGGTTTGTGTAGAGATAATGTAAGCACTGGAGTACATTGCATATTTATAGTGATTACTTTACCAAGTCACTCTAATAAGCCTTGACTGTTTAGTAACATCTACTAATTGGAAATAATATTGCCCAGTAATAACTGGACACCCTCTTAAGGGCCTTTGGGTAGCTGTTAATATTAGCTGGGTGGTTTCAAGTGGGACTACCATATAGTCTGGGTAAAAGGGGCAAAGCTGGAGAACCTGTGCCAGCCTTCCCCTGAAGTGTCTGTGTGGTTGTATAAATTCTTATCTCAAAGTGTGTGTGTCAGCTACTTGGGCAGGGACATGAAGCACTGGTTGGACAGAGAGGGTGCTGGAGATTTTAGCTTGCCCAGCTAGGCTGAGATCTGGACCCTATAGCTGTGCCAGTGGGGAGTCTTATTGGGGACCTGGAGAGCAAGGAAGCAACCAGCCCTGGACTGACTGTGATCTTTGTGTGCTCTTAAGGGAAATTGCACTTTACTGTGTGCATTTGTTATCCTTTCCGCATATATGAGACACCTTCTCTGGTGTTAGTGGTGAGGATTGAGGCTCCGTGATTGCTGGGCCAGGGCACGGGCGTCACCTCTGTAATTATTTTCTAACTACAATCTTTAGTGATTTCCTACTAATTTACCAGAAAAATCACAATTTTATGAAAAATTGACCAAAAATATGAGGCAAAAATCTGGACATTCTGCAAAAATATCTACAGTTACCTTAGCATCTGAATACAATAGGCTATTTTAGTGAGCTAGATCTTGAAGGACAGAAATAATAAGGGGAATTAGATTAACTTCAAACTGGTCATTGTTGCAAGATCTTTATAACAATTTCATTATCATTTGTAATATACAATACTAATTGTATTGCAGTAGATAATACCATTTGCTGATTTACATTCTTCCTTTCTTAACTGTTCAAAATTGTTATGAAATCTGTGTGGTTATAGTTTGTAGCAATCTAATATTTCTGGCATTGCGGTAGTAATGGATTTCTTCTCCCATTCATCCACAGGCCCAATATCTGAGTTATATAGCCTCCAAACATAGATCTTGCTATCATCTGCTTGGGTTACCAGAAGCAGTGTCCATTGATCATCTTCCTCAGCCCACCATGAGAACCAGATGCCATGCTGAAACTTGCCTTCTCCCTTGAACTTTCAGAAAACTAACTGCTGGTATCAACACCCAGTTGTTAAGGTACACTTTCACTGGCTGATCATTCATCAAATCTTGTTTATATGTGAAAAATTGTTTTTTTATTTATCCTTTGTTGACGAGGTTACTACTACTAAGCTAATAGCATCTTTTCATGGGAGACCTGAGGTGACACTTATACTATTAGAGGAATTTGGCCAGGGCAGTGGAGAACTTCTATTACTCTTTTCAGTAGGTGCTTTAGGATCTTTTACATCCACCTGCACTATTACCAACTCAAGCAATGGGACCTAATTTTAACATCTCACACACACACACACACAAACAGATGGCACATTTTCCAGATTATTAACCCCGCAAGGCCTTTGTCTGAATTCATGCAGTGAATGTTGCCATGCTGGGTGTTTCTATCTACAGGAGACATGCATTCTGTAAGAGGCTTACTGTCATCAGTGAGAAAAATCTGCAGAGGTAGAATGTTAAGTGTAATTTGCCTTATACGCTAGTGACTCACAATACTTCTGAACCAACCCACATCTGAATCATAAAGTTTTCATGAACTGGACCTGTTCATAATGTCAGAGTCAATGTTTTTGACCATCATGACAGTTTTAAGGGCCAGTCTCAGTTCCACTGAACAGAGTGTAGACATTTAACCTAGAAGTCAGATCAACTCTAGTAAGTGTTACCTCTTCCCAGATTGATATGGTATTCTGAGTAACAAATGTTGCCTTACTTCATCGGCTCTCATCTTTAAAATGTTTCTTGTTTTTTACATTCAGGCAGCAATTAGGCTCAAATTCCTTCTGCCTCATGATTCAGTTTTATTCTGAAACATCCACTGAAAATTAATTGCATTGAATGTTTGGTTTTACAAGGTTGTTCAATCATAAAATTACAACTCCTTTTAGGGATTTACATAGCTGAACCCTAAAAAGCTAAACAACTGATTGGTTGTATGTGCTGCATATCTAGCCAGTACAAACAGCTTATCTAATAATTTGCAAAAGATTTTATTTACTTGTTGGTTTGTTTGTTTGTTTAATGTTTTAATTCATTAAGTAACCAAACTGTTTTCAACCACAAGTTGGGATATCAAGTAAATGACAAGCATGTAAATAACATAATGCAGTCAGCTGTACAAATAATACCAAACAGGATAAGCTATTTATGCCACTTATGGCTTATCCTGTTTTGGTTTTCTTCAATTAGTCATGGGCAGAAACCCTTGATCCTAGCAGGCTTAGATAAGCAGCACTAGGGTTTGCTCCACTACAGGGGATGTTTTATGCACATAATATGGAGCATATGGTATACACAGAAGTTTCATTTACAGTATTTCACAGAAACAGCATAAAAAGATAAGCATTTGCATAGTAACATAACACATTTTCATAAGCATTGAAGTCTAGCAGGCTGTATCATTTGACACAGTAGCTTGTGTTTTCTAAAATGTTTTTTCCTGGATCCTTAAAGGATTGCCCTTATATCATGCCGTCAGTTATGTTTTTAGTCATTTTTGAAATCATGGGTCTTGTCAGTATTTTATACCTTTTAAGATAAAGTATTCCATATAGTAAGAGTTAATTCACCAAAAGATTTTCAGCTGTTGCTAATGTATAAGTGAGTCTTTGTAATTGTGGGCTATTCTAAATTCTTAGATTGCAGATGGAGTGTCTTATACTTTTCCTTGTTTCCAGATGGTTGGTATTGTATTTAACCATTTGAACATTCAATTTTCAAGCAAAAAGCTGACATTCGCTTTAACAGGCAACTGTTGAGATTTTTGTAAGGAAGACAGTGATATTATCTTTTATGGTCTAGACAGCTAAGCCTTAATATATTATTATTTGCAGTTTAGATGAGCACTGTATTATGTGCTTACTGTAGCACTGTACTTGCCAAGTTGTACTTAAGTCTGAGCAGAAGTGTGTTACTGCAATTTCAAGTCTTACTTCTATGGTCTGGTCAGTAAATGTGACATTTTGTATGAAATATTCACTTTTCATGGTAATTTGCAGTTCTGTTAAAGAAATTACTTGATACAATATTATGCCTACCAATTTCTTCTGGATAGCAATTGCAAATTCTATATTTTACAGATGTTTAATTAATAATGGGGTGACACTGGTCTTTTTTTTTTTTTTTTTTTTTTTTTTGGAGGGGGGCTGCAACCATTATGACTGTTTGCTGTTATTAACCTAATTCCACACTGTACCAAACTGTTTTTGTAGGGCTGTGTTTAGTTGCATAGAAGATATGCAGCCCTTTAGAAGCATCACATCATTTGCATACAGAATCTATTTTGAGCTGGGAAGACTGCAGGGTATTAGTGAGCAGTGAGAATAACAACAGCCACAGTAATAGTCCTTGTGGTACCCCATCAGGCTCAATAATAGTGTCAAGTCCATTGTCAGTGAGTTTACTAGTCCACTGAAAAAGACTGGATGCAAACTATTAAAGTTCTTCTGTAGAAAGAAGAGCTTTGCTGAATTTTTCTAGAAGCTAGTTATGATTCCCATTTCTGAATGCATGTTTGACATTTAAAAATATTGTTCCTGTTAAATCATACTTTACCAGGTTAAGGTATATCTGGCCTGTGCAATAGTATACATTTATGGTAGTACTCAATTGGCATAGAAAGCCATGTTGTCTATCAGAAAGTGTATCGTGTTTGATGATGAAATCCAGAATTTGCTCATAAAAGAGTTTTTCAAGAATTTTTGCAAGTGGGAAAATATTTGCAATGATTTTGTAATCCTGTAAAGATTTGAGTAAGGAATTTTTGGCAGAGATATAAGAAATCATCACTTAAGATTATATGTGATTTATATATGATTTCTTTAAGTGTACACATAAGAGGTAAGATGAATTAACCGATATGCAGCAACTTAGGGTGACAGTAGTGAAAGTATGTGCTTTAGTTGCAGTGCACATCAGTAAGTAACATTTTCACCACAGACTTGCTGAGTGCTCTATACTGAATCTGTAGATATTCTATATATTGAAATAAAGATTGAGTGGGGATTGGTAGGTTATGATTCAATTGTTATTAGTTATTGGTGGGATGGAACTGAAATCCTTTACTGATATAGGCTACTTATAGTTTGACATAACTTACTTAATTCTTCAGAGATAACTATTTGGTACTGAGTTGTTCTAAAACACTTCTGGATTGCCATCTGTTGACCCTGTCTTTGTTTAATGTATAAAACTTTGGCAGTACTCGTAGCTTTTCCCTTTTCCTTAGGTGGTTGCATGGATTCAGTTTGGCTTGGGTGGAAGGCTAAAAGCAGCACAAATTTTCTGCTCTGCAGTACTATAAATATTCTGACAGGAATCATTTTCAAAAATCACCAAAATAACTTCAAATGAACTAATCTACAATCTAGAACTTGTAAGCTTTCTAGTGGTGTATTTTTCAACTCATAAACTTTATATTTTCCTGTCAAAATCAACAAAAAGAAGAAAGGGAGAACTACAACTGGGAAAAGGTGGGTCTTCTCAAATTCACACAGCAGGAGAACTTCATGAAGAAGGAAATATATTCAGTTCTTACAAACATCCAGGACTTAATATCAAAATTGGACAAACTAGCCATAAAGGTTGACAGGATTAAGGAAGACTCAAATAAACAAATTGAAATATTGAGTGATATCTGAAAACAGCGAACAATCTAGATAGCACTAGAAGAGTCAGTTTCAGATATCGACTGTTAGACTAATAGAGGGAGAGAAAAAAATGTACTCGTTCTACAACAGAACAACAAAATCATTAACAGAGTTGATGACTTAGAAAATAATTCCAGAAGGAACAATATCGGAATTTATGGCATACCAGAAGGAATGGAAGGAGACAATGTAACAAACTTTTTAACAACATGGCTTCCTAAAACCTTAAACTTACCAGAGGCTCTCTCTTTTGGTGTCAAAAGATCCCACATATCACTGTCAAAAGTCCCATCTAACACCAAGAATATTTACCCAAGATCAATTATTGTAAAATTTATATCCAGCCAGGACAAGGATCTCATCTTGAAATCTGCTTGGGCTCTTTCTCTCCTAAAAATAAATGACCAGGTAATCATATTTGATAATGACTATTCCACAGCTGTCCTTTTAAAAAGAAAAACTTTCATCCCCCTTATTAAAGCATTAAAACAAGCTGGTATCAAGGCACATCTGATATACCCTGACAAAATAAAACTCTGCCTGCTGGAGGGAAAAATAATTTTCGAAACCCTTGAAGAAGCAAATGCTTTTACAAATAAGAAAAACCTGATAAGTACAGAAGAACAATTGGATACTACCTCTACATTAAAAAGACAAGCAACAAAATCTGACTGGTCTGTGAAGGAGAAAAAGAAATCTAGAGACAAAAAAAAAAAAAAAAAAAAATATATATATATATATATATATATATATATATATATATATATATTATATATATATATATATATATATATATATATATATATATATATATATATATTTATATATACATATACATATATATATATATTTTTCTTTTTTAATTTCCCTTTAATTTCAACAAATAGTTGTTTTAGATATCATAGAAACATCTACAAAGAAAAAAACAAGATAAAACCTTTGTCCCTTATGTTTTACTTAGCAGTAATAATTTATAACATAATTCAACAAGTAGCTACATAAATCTAACCTAACAAATAAGACAATCACTAAAATGTATTTTGCTAACCCACAGTCATTATATATTAATAATTATCATTATCCAGACTTAATTTTATTAATTTACTTTAAATAATTAATGAAAAAACAAAAGAAAGAAAGCAGCACTATAAATGAATGCTATTGGCATGAGCAGTGTTATCTGATCTCTAAGTGTGGTGTCTTGTTCATGATACTATAGCCCAACATTGTCTACATTAAATGTGGGAAAAACTCTATAGCCTTTTACTGCACTTGTTTTGATTGTCTTGTGAAGTACTGTTTATATTGCTTATTTGATAATGACTGATATATTGGGTGCTTTGTGTGGTCCGCACTAAATAAGAAGTTGCTTGGTATAGTCCCTTTTGGCTGCTTGGAGCCTTCACTGTAATATATCATTATTTGATATTGAAAGTACCTGTTTACAATAAATGCAGATACTGCATCATATCTGCAAGTGTTTAGAACATAAAACTACACATTCAAGCAAGTATTCCCACCTTCGTACCTTAATCTTCAATTGGAAACTTTTGAAAACTGGCTCGAGTTCACAATCTTCATGTAAAGCTCCATCCTTGCATAGAAATGGCGGCAAAGGTTTAGAGGAAGTTGCAGTTGACCCTTGAACTCTCTTCTTACTTCCAACTTCATCAGGTACTCAACTCCTTGCTTGTTAGATCAGACCATAAACTAATCACCCTAGATATCCACAACCCGACCCCACCCCTACACAAGGAAACCATAGTAAAATTTTTTTCCAAAGTGAACTTCACGCTACTCAAACCTGAGTTGACTAACTTTGCGACACCCCTGCAGATGGATAACACAGTCAATACAGTCACGATTGCTGAATACTACACAAATGCACTCTGCAAGCACTTGCATGAGTGCATGGATCGTGCTACCCCAACAAAACCAAGATGCTATCCTCCAAAAAAAGGAAACCAATCTGGTGGTCCTCTGCCATTAACAAACTCTACAGCAGAAGGAAGAAACTGTTGCAAAAGAGAGCAAAAACCCAGGTATGGAGGAACTCACTGATGGGCTTAGTAAGAAACTAAGATCTCTCATAAAATCCTACAAAGCTAATTTTGAAAGAAAAATTGCCACGGATTCCAAAAACAACCACAAGGCATTCTTTAGCTATGTCAAGAATCTCAATGGCAACAACCAGGTCTACACCGAGCTGCAACAGAATGGGACAAAATATACAGAGCCAACTGATATTGCCAACATCTTGGCAGATAGGTTTGGTGCAAACTTTACTATCCCCTCACCCCCCAAAGGGCCTATAACTATACCAGATGGTTGTAGAGCCCCATCAATCACAAACATGCAGGTAAAAATGGCACTCTCTAAAGCCAAAAACACAGCATCCATGGGGCTAGACAACATCCCAGGCTACGTCTTAAACAAACTCCAAAATGAACTAGTCCCCGACCTAAAATCCATGTTCAGTTACAGCCTCACCACAGGCTATCTGCCCATGGAATGGCGCACAGCAATGTTTATCCCACTCCACAAAGGAGGAACCACCACAGACCCCAGGAACTATTGAACTATTAGCCGGATAAGCCTGGTCTGCAAGGCCATGGAGCGTATCATCATTGAACTTATAAACAAAGACATTGGTAACCTCCAAACTCTGGATGCTACCAAATTCAGATATGTGAAAACTAGATCATGCCTTCTAAACCTGGTAAGACTTCTTTGAAACAGTTACTAAGGCCATAGATGAGTGCAAGGTGGTCCACACAGCCTACCTGGACCTTGCTAAAGCCTTTCACACAATCCCCCATTCAGGAATCATAGATAAACTCATCAACCTTAACATAAACCTTATGTCACAAGATGGGTGGTCAACTGACACACGGACAGAACCCACATAGTAAGAGTTGCAAACTCCAGTTCTGAATCCAAACCAGTGACAATTGGAGTTCCCCAGGGTTCAGTCTTGGTACCCCTCCTGTTCAGTATATACTTCTTTGAAGTGCAAGTGAACACCGAGGGTCTATGGCTAACCAAGTTTGCAGATGACTGCAAACTGGGTGCCGTTATCAATTCCTCTGCCAGCATAGACATCCTGCAAAAGGGCCTCACCGAGTCAGACACCTGGTGTCAAAATCATGGCCTCAAGCTAAATGCCAAAAGGTGCATTGTTATCCCCTTTGGTAAAAACACGGTACCCATGAATTACCAAATAGGGGGATGTAAACTTAACACAGAAAGTGTGATAAGAGACCTTGGGACCCAAGTGGATAGTAACCTCTCCTTTGATAACCACATTGTCACAG
Source organism: Protopterus annectens (assembly GCF_019279795.1). Lineage (NCBI taxonomy): Eukaryota > Metazoa > Chordata > Ceratodontiformes > Protopteridae > Protopterus > Protopterus annectens. Next base: position 575,232,233 of record NC_056731.1, on the reverse strand, counting down.
TGGTCAGAAAATCTTTCTACATGGCCCACTTAATCACAAAAGGGTTCACATCTGGAAATAAGGAAGTCATCGTTCCCCTCTACTCATCACTTATCAGACCCCTCGTTGAATACAATGCCCCTTTTGGGATGTACCTTACTAGACACCTACAACAATGGGAGAGGCCCCAAATGTACCTCACCAAGAGGATTGCTGGCCTCAAACAGTTGCCCTATGCTGATCGGCTCAAGAAATTCCAACTCTACTCTGTCGCATACCACCTACTCCGAGGAGACCTCTGTCTGACATACAAAGCTATGTCAAACCCGGAACTGATGGACATGCTCCACTTAAAGAAATCCCATTCTCCCCAAGCTACACACTCTAGGGACCTAAACCTCACCACAACAATAAATAGGACATGCTGGAGGGATAGATTCTTGTCCCAGAGACGTCCCATGCTCTGGAACAAAATTCCCATCTACGTCAAGCAGGGCTGATCATTAGCACTCTTCAAGAAAAACCTTAATAAGTAGATGGGTGATAGGAAATTCACCTCTGGGATTATGTCTGGGGCACTGCTTGATAGAGGGGCAGGAAATTAACACTACATGGATGGGGAAAGCCAATACACTGTTGGCTAGGCTTGCTTTGGCCTTCAGGCTGATAGCCTAGTACCTACCAATAAACCCATGAACCTATGAACCAAATGGATAAACAGAATAGTGGAAAAGGCAAAATGAAACTTTTTTTCTCAAAAACAAATGTAAGTGACTATTTTAGTATTTTTACAACTGAACCCTAAATCTTAATGAGAAGATTATTTAAACAAATTTCACACAGAGATTTATTCTTTACACACGATATAATAGCTGGCTGTACACTCACACCACTGCTGCCTACATTCACTAACTTCAAGGCATTTGTACCTCATAACATAGATAACTTTCCCAGAGAGGTATTTATAGCAGATGCCTTTCTAAAAAGTGTACTTGAGAGAGAATGCAAAGTAAACTTGTTGGAACATGACTTGGAAGTGATGTCCATTGTTCCTTATATATTAGTATCTGAACAAAGGCTACTAGCATATATTTATTGCAAAGAATGAGATACTGAACTCCAAATGTTTTAAAATACAGTACTGCTATGCAGGCCAGATAAGAAGAAAAACATTCAAATTCCTCCTGAAATGTACTTTTCATTCCACAATGAATTTCATATTTCACAGACTGTTTTTCAAATACTATACAGTGATTGTACTAAAACATAAAAAATGCTGCACAGGTGAAGCACTTCTATATGTAGTTAGGTACAAAGACAGAGCATGCTGCATAATGTTTTGGCCTGCTGTAGAGTATCAAAGTGAATAGTGGTAAATAAAAATCTTTCTGATTTACAACACGTTTTACAAAAGAAATGCCAAAGGCCCAATGCTGTGGTGATATAACCTACTTAGGCATGGAGATTAGCTAGATAACATCATTGTTGCAGAATACCTGAATGAGGCAGAGCTAGCTAAGTAAAACTTTAAAGTGGAAACAAAAATATGTTTCTGTGCTATACCAGATATCGCATGAGTATGCATACTGTTCTTGTTGTGAGATTTAAGCTGCAGCTTTATTAAGTTCCATGATTAGAAGCTTATTTAATACATCACCGGGGAAAATACAACGTTGCCATGAATATCCACACTGTTTTTGATGAACTTGCAAAAAGAGAATGGAGATTTAAATCTGAAAATCAATTAACTACTATAGTCTTGAGTACCAGTGTTAATATTTAATGTGCTCACACTTTTGGGTTCAGTGTTATGATGACCATCCTTGTTTGCTTCACAGATCCACATGAACCCCTAAAATGCGTTAAAGTAATCTATCCTTTTAATAATATTATAGTCACACATGTACTGCTTATAACAAGGCAAGTTTTCGAATATGTCTCACAGCATGTTACATTACTTAATCTAGGACAACATGAACAAATGTAAAATGGGAAGCATGATTCTGTTTCTAAATGAGGTACATTGTATCTAAAAATAAAAGACTTCTTAAACTTCATTTTATTTCAGGATTTTACAGTCTGTCTAGCCATCGCTGGTTCTTTACATTTGCCTCTGTTAATAGACTAATAGTTACAGTATCATTCTTTAGCTCCAGTACATTGCCTTTTTGATTATAGATACATATATAGCATTACAAGTTTATTAAGTCGCCAACATGCTAGTTCTCTCTCAAGTAAATCTACAAATTGACAGCTAACAAATTAAATGCTGATTAAGGAAATAACATTAAAAGCAACACATTTATTTATTTCATGAAACATATTAACTAAATCAGATAAGCTTAATATACATGTAGACCTGTACTTTGCTTTACTGTATAATACTATGACTTCTTTCTTGGTATACTTTTGTGCATTTATTCAGAAGTGCAAGGATTGTTTATCAAGAATTTTTCATTAAATGTGAATTTGTATCTCTTTTCTGACCACACATTTTCCCTGAGTAAATAAATTACATAGCTTTATATCTTCCCAAAACACTTAAGAGTTATTCTGTAAGACTATGTAACTAAATGTAACCTCACATCTTGGTGCTTTACATTGTTAAATACAACTAAACATCTGTCTTGAGCTGTATATCAAACCATTACCATATATCATTATATTGTATTCACATTAGAACATATTACACCTCCCATTTGCTGAAGATAATAACTCTCTCACTCTCATAAGCTAACTATTGAACTAAAATACCTTATGTGGCAGATCATGAGAAACTCTTTTCATATATTTTGGTTGGGATACATTATTTGCTGCACTAAAAATGTTTAATGAAGAACAACACACAGTGTTACGGTCATATGCATTTAAGAATATATACCTAGCTATTTCTATTAATAAGTAGCAAACTATAAATAAAAACAAAGAAACAACACCAGAGCACTCCACGGTGATTGGACCATGCACACAGAAAATTAGTAGCACTATAAGTAATAGTTCAAGCATGTAGTATAAAATCCAAGGTTTATTGGAATTTCAGGTTAGTGCTTTCACCCTCATGGGCTTCTTCAGACCTTTTATTATATTGATATACATAACATTTTTAAAAAAATTTAAACATTTTTAAATATATATTTTTTTTATATTTTTATATTTATATATGCTGTTATGTTTAATTATTTTTTTATATATTCTTTATATATTCTTTTATAAACATAGTATATATATATATATATATATATATATATATATATATATATATATATATATATATATATATATATATATTAATATATTTATACTTTAACTGTAGAAGTTGCTTTGTGGTTGAATATTTATAAACTGTTCTTGACTGAAGCCTTACAGGTGAACACTATTTTACTTAATTAAAGAATGATGTTATAGAGGCTTTAGTATAAATGTTAACATTACTTTTATGAGATATAAAAGGTCTGAAGAAGCCCATGAGGGTGAAAGCGCTAACCTGGAATTCCAATAAATCTTGGATTTTATACTACATGCTTGAACTATCACTTATAGTGCTACTAGTTTCCTCTGTGCATGGTCTGATCGCCATGGAGTGCTCTGGTGCTGTTTCTTTGTTTTAAACTTAATTGGTATAGTTATCAGAGCATTTACCCCTACTTCACTCATTTTATTTGGTTTATAAATAAAAATAAGTGAAATGCTGCAATTATTGCTTCAGCAGCTCTTAATAAGACACTCCAATATACTGTTAATATAATGTGCACTAGTTTATGCCATAAAATAGTGAGTGTTTGTTTTTTTATTGCAGAGGTGATATAGACTAAAATTATCTGTGCTCTGAAATTTAATGCCCTGTCAACTATGTATTTTAACAAATATAGAAGTTAGTTGAATAGTGAAGTCAAGACAGGGCTGGTGGAAGATAAAATATATATATTACTAAATAGAACTGTATTATATTCTATAATAAATAATGATGATGAAAAAAACATATATTATCCAAAATGTCACAGAAAAGTATTTATTATTTACAACAGACATCATTTTCAAACAAGAATGTATAACACATTATATATAGCCAATAGCAGCTCCAAAGTTAATCACAAAATAAGGGGTGTGTTAATCCTTTGAGGGGGGGACTAAGTATACCTGAAATCATAGACTCATACATAGACAAAGATGGAATGCTAGCATTAGCAGTAATTAAACTTGAGAAAAAGTATTACATGCTTATAAACTCCTATTGGATTCCTGAAATTGGTACAAAATTGATAAAGAAGTACTTAGACACTATAACCCTGCATTCTAGAGGAGAAATGATTTTAGTAGGAGTCTTTAATTGTATTCCCTCTTCCAGTGAAACAATAAATACTAAACCCTTTAAAATATCCCCTATAGCAAGACACACAGTTACATCAATAGAAAATAATAATAGACCACCACTTCGACAGAATCCTTAGTTAATCAAGCAGAAAGTAAGTAATGGAAATAAAACTTCGGACTCAACACGACAAATAAAATTAAGAATTTATTTGGTAAGCGCTTTCGCGTACCTTTCAGTACGCTTCCTCAGACCATAAAAAACAGTAATACAACAGTGTGCTCTTATATAGCAGCTGCATAGGCATTAATTAATTAAGACAATAGGCTTAATAGGCAGTTGATTAAAAGTAAGTAGAGAATGTTGGCTTAAAAATGCATTAACATTAAAAACAAATATTCATCAGGGAGACAGCTGTAAAACTGCTATAAAAAGAAAGAAACTAGTAATGCTGACATAAAATATGAAGAAATGCATAGTAAAAACAACTAAAGTACTATAAATTTATGTTAAAACATCTCATGACATTCATTAAGACTAAGAGTACATAAGAAATATGCATGGGTGTGTGTGTTTGAATAAAGGTTAACACAACAAGGTAAAGAGTAATATAAAGAACTTTTTACATACATGGCTTACATAGAATATAACCATCTAGCAAAGAAAATATTAGGCATGCCACTGTTCAAAAATGAACTAACCTAAACTTGTAATTAAAGCATACAATAGCAAGTTAGTAAAGTCCAAGTAAGACTATAAACCTGTTAACCAGACAAGAGATGACTGAAAGAGGGGGGATGACCTCATGGGGGGGTGGGAAACATGTGATGGTGTAAACTCATGAAAGCAAGGAGACAGTTACATCAATATGAGGAATTTAAAATGCATATATTATATAAAACCACCCTCCTCCCTAAAATTTCCCCACTACTCATATAGATTTGGAATACAAACTAACATTGACAAAGTTTTAGTATCTAGCTCTTTACAATCAAAAATAGAAAATGTACTATTAATATCCTGCCCCTATCTGACCACAATGGCATTATTTTAATATATCTTTCCATGCAGAAGTTCTTCATTATTGGCAGAGAATACCAGCTGATATTATAAAAATAAAAGGCTTTCAAGACTGGATACTAACTGATATAAATGAATTTATGGAAATAAACAATAATGGAGAGGTGTCAGACACAATTTTATGGGACACTCTAAAGGTTGTGCTATATGGAAAGATCAAAAACTGGTATCTACAAAAAAGAAAACAATGGGATAAAAGATTAAATGATATTCAGAATGAAATAGACAATCTAAAATGAAATTTTATATCTAATGTTAAGATAGCCCTGGATAATATAAACATTTTGCAGCAAAAAATATCTGTAAACTTAGAAAAAACTAAACTATATTCATACTCTATTAACCCTAAAATCTTACACAAAAATTGCAATAAGACCTAAATGTTTAAATGAAAAAAAAATCACATAAAATAAATCATATATGTAGAAAATAAGAAAAAAAGACATGAAGAACACATTATATTGTTTCAGGAAACACTATGAGAATATAAATACCCCTAATTTAATTAATGATAACAGAGTTCTAGAAACATTCTTAATAGAAAATATCTCAAAGACTCTATCCCCTGAAAATATTGCCAACATTGATAGACCTTTTACATTTAAAGAATTAAAAGATCAAGTAGATAAATTAAAAACCAACAAAGCAGCAGCTTAGATGGCCTGATTCCCAAAATATATAAAATCTTTCCTGATAACATATTAAAAATCTTACTAAACACATTTTGTGAAATTAAAAATACATTCAATATTCCTCCATCATGGAAATATTCTCTTATCTCACCTATACTTAAACCTGGCAAATAACCTACTTCTTGTTCCTGTTATAGACCCATCTCACTTTTAAATATTGATTATACGATTTTTATGAGCATAATAGCAAATAGAATTAACTCCATTTTACGTAATCTAATAGAAGAAGACCAGACAGGCTTTATAAAACATAGAAAAGTCCAAGACAACATAATAAGACTTCTCTCTTTAATACACATAACGAATAAAAACAAAAAATAATTAACTATAATGAGTCTCGATATAGATAAAGCATTTGATTCACTTAGCTGGTCTTAGTTATTTAAAGTATTACAACAATATAAATTTTCTTCAGACTTTCTAAAACTAATTGAAAAGCTCTATGAAGACTCTTTCATAAAGATAGGTTCCTTCCTATCTTTTAAACTCATAAAAGGTACAAAGGCTGTCCCCTTCCCCCATAATTTTTGCTCTTGCTGTAGAACCATTGGATAATTATATCAGAAATAATGCACATATTAAAGGTTATATCCTCAACAGAGACATTTCCCCAAAGATTCAATTATTTGCTGATGATTTATTACTAACTATCTGGGACATTGAACTATCCTTAGATCACCTACATAATGCTCTAGACACATTTGAAAATATATCTGGATTAAAATTTAACCATAACAAAACCCAGATTCTCCTAATAAATAAAAGTGTAACTATTAAAATGAGAAATTACAAACACTTTAACTGGGATATTGCACAAATTAAAAATCTAGGTATTTGCTTTAACTCAAATCTCAAAGAAACAGACTCTATAAAGTACAATAATTTAACAAATTCAATCATAAATCTCATAGATAACTGGAATAAACTTTATTTTACCTTTAAAGACAGGCTAATGTTAATTAAAATTATACTACTACCAAAAATTCTTTACATTAGTCAGTCCCTGATCATTCCCCCACCTAAAAAGTTTCAAAAAAGATCAGTAATATTTTATTAAATTTTCTCTGGCCCCCTAAAACCTAGGACATCTTTACAAGACACACTACAAGTTGTGAAGATGGAAGCATTTGTTTCCCTAATGTTGACTTTTTTATAAATGCTGCTATTCTCAACACAATTTTTCTATGGATAAATTCCTCATATAACTCATACTGGAAATTAATACATGAAAAAATCTTATTAACTAATAGAACACTAATTGAACCTCTCATTAAAATACATGGAAATATCTTTATAAGGTCATTAAAAATACATATACAAGATATACAATATAAATAAAAATTAAAATCCTGCCCCTTCATTAACTTAATACTAATACATTTTAAAAGATTTACTCAACCCAACCAGTTAATTAAAAAAGTGTTAATATTTGCCCTTTCAATTGCCCATACTAAATAGTGCTTAATCACCTTTGATATTAATAAAATGCTTGAACTCAAATAAAATAACTTACTATATTGGAACCAATTTTTATCCACAAATAAAATTCATCCAGCTAATTACTTAATTTCTAGGTATAGCCTACATAATAACAACTGGATATATATACAAACATGTAGAGAATTTATTTATAACAGAACTATATTCTCATTATAAACCCATGGAAATAATACACCTAGAATACTGGAACTCATGTTTAATATTTTAGTGGCTCTTTGAAAGGCACCTCATTTATATCCTTAATTTATAAAACCATTAGATGTGATTTCAGCTTTATAAACACCTCTTACTGGGATTACTCTACTAAAATAAATAAAGAAGAATTTACTGCTAACAATAAAAAAATTCCTTCGAAGATCAATAGAAAAAACAACAATCTCCCCATACTGGAAAATATACTCTCGGAAATTTCTTCATAGATGTTACTTTACACCACAAATAATTGCAAAAATGTATAAAAAGAATGATATGCAATGCTGGAGATGCAAAGCAGTAGATGATGATTGGTATCATATGATTGGACAATAACTTTTTCTGAATGTTTAAAGAAAAAAGTGGCTCCAAAAGGTTTACGCGTCTGGCATTTTCCGACTGGCCTTGTAGCCAATTCACCACTACATTTTGATTTAATTAAGCTTTTTGATAAATTTCGGGCAGATTATATGAATTTAGTCATTAATGATAATATTAAAATAATAGAAACTTTATCAAAGAGAGCTAACAAACTGGATATTATAGTAAAAAAATGATTCTGCCTTCACTATAAATGATTTTGATTATCAACGCATTTTTAAATAAATAGATGAAAAATAAAATCTATCAAGGATAGGAAATTAAAAAAAGCTTACAAGAGATGTCAATGCTTATGCTATGGGTTTGGTCTACCCCCACCCCCAATTTCACAACAATGGGATTCAAAATCAACTAATGTTAATGATAGGAATGACATCCATGTCATTTTGAATAATAGCATGGAAGACATGAAAACAGAAACTTATGATGATTTTTTATAAGCAAGTGCGTTTCCACCTCTCTGAAGGTCAGAACGGTTACAACAACTTCAACAGCTGGGCCAATATTCCAACCAAATGAGAGGTTGGGGCTCGTTGAACCAACCACACATGTGAGGAACTTTTTCCAGGGGGAGGAACAATTACAACAGGGGCCCATGGAGAGGCCGCAAATGATTATGTCTGAAGAATTGCCATTTGTCAAGATTTACATAAACAAAATGAATGACTTTAAAGTTTACAACTACTCACAATTTGAGTTTGATAATTGCATTTGTGAATTGTTATCAAGGGGACTTACTTTTATACCTAACCGTAAGATGAATGTTGTTGATTCTATTATTGATTTGAAATGTTTGTATGGAAATTAAATTTAAGTCTATTATTCCAGACTACTGAATACACCGTAAACCCCTTTTACATTTCTAGTTCATATAACCCCTCATTGCATCTGACATTGGAGACATTTAAAAGAGTTTGTGAACTAGATTTTCAAGCACTTGATACTTCCTACATAAAAAACAAAAAATATAATTTAACTAAGTCTGAGAGTAATAATTTAAACGTGTTAATGGAAACAAAGCGAGTCAGACTTATTAAGCCAGACAAGGGTGGGGGTATGACAATATTTAATGTGAACGATTATATTGACAAAAATGGAGGTTATATTAAACAGTAACACTTATATTAAGAGTTCCATTAATGAATTAAATGTAGCTTACAGACGCATCAGGGGTATTTTGCATGATTTGTTCATTGATGGAGACATAAATATTGAAGAATTTAATTTTATGAATGTGGTTTATCCTAGGACACCAGCTATGTTTGGAGTCCCAAAAATGCATAAAGATTTAATCAGACCACCATTCAGACCAATCGTAAATGCGCAAGGTTCCATAACCAATGCGACTGCAAAATTTTTAGATAATAAACTGAAAACATTTATACAGAGTGAAAAGCATTTATGTAAAGATCCTGGGACTTTTTATCAAAAATGAGAACAGCCAATACTGTGATGATTACATTTTTATAATGATTGATGTTAAAGATTTATATTCTGTTATACCGCATGAATTAGGCATTGACTGGGTAAATTCATATTTATTGAAAAAAGGACTATCACAGAACAGTATTAATTTATATGATCAACTTTTTGATATGGCTTTAAAGAATAATTTTATATTATTTAACAATAGCTTATACTTACAAAGAGAAGGTGTAGCTATGGGGTCTCCTTGCGGATGCCTCTATGCCAACATAGTAATGTGTATATGGGAGGAAAGATATATTTTTGAATCCCCCTTTTTGGTTTATGCAAAGTTTACTTGTGTTTTTTGGATGATATCTTCATTTTGTGGAGTGGTGAAGAAGAAATGATAGATGAATTTTTAGCTTATATAAATAGTACTACTTTTTTAAAATTCACAGCGGAAAAGAATAAAAATAGTATATCCTATTTAGATGTCCTTTTGAAAAAAGATTATAATAATCAAACTTATACATCCACAATATTCCGAAAGGAAACATATAGAAATAATTTTCTACATTTCGATAGCTGTCACCCCTACACACAAAAGAAAGCCATTCTAAAAGGACAATTTATTAGAGCAGCAAGAATGGTTAGTAGTAGGGATGACTTCATATCAGAATGTCATTTATTAAGTGAGATGTTTAAAGGTAGAGGTTATCCGGTTCGAATGATAGACAACATTATGAATGAAGTAATAATAAAACATGACAGTGGTCATTTTAAACTTTTAATTAACAATACTTCTATTGTAGAAACTGATTCATCACTAGTAAATACTAGGTTTGATGAGTCACAAAATTTAGGTGATTTAGAAGTGAATAGGTGCACCGTGTTTTCTAGTAAAAACAATGCGGACAAAAACGAGAATAGTATTGTTAAAAATTTTAACAAAAGTTTTATTACAACATTCAGTACTGACAGTTATGCTATACGTGATATTCTTTTGAAGAACTGGAACTTATTAACCGCTGATCCTTCACTACACCATCAGTTTGATTATATTCCATCCATTGTATATAAAAAAGGAAGAAATTTAAAAAAGTGTTTTGAAAATTCATGAATAACTAGATATGGCAAAATGCACAAATGCGGTAGGTGTAAATATTGTTGTTATGTGTTGGAAACTACTTCCGTAAAAATTAATGGAGTAGACCTTAAAATTAAGGGGAGATTCAATTGTAATACTGATAAAATTGTATATTGTGCTATATGTTCCATCTGTTCCAATTTTTACATAGGAAAGACAGAAAGGAAATTAAAGGATCGTATGTGTGAACATGTTCGGGCTATATGTGATGGTATTGAAACAAATGCTTTAGCAAAACATGTTAGCACACATACATCGCATTCATTTAAATGTATTATTTTGGATACTTTACAATCAGATATAAGGGGAGGAGCATGGCAATCACTGTTGGAAAAAATGGAACTACAATGGCAAATTAGGCTCAATGCGCATAGTTGACCAGGACTAAATAGTGCGCTTTCAATTGGAAGTATTTTAAGATTAAAATCTTTAGAAAGATAGATAATGGGCCGGATTCATGAAGGCTTGCACGGAGTCTAAGAGTAGAGTAAGATTCCATGCAGCCAACATGTCCGCCGAGCGATCCAGAAAGAGCCGGTAGGGGCGTGTAACAGAGCTCCTTAAACTAGTCCCACACAGACAAGGCTTGGATATGCAAATTACCTCAATTGCAGGTGAAAGCTATGCAAATGAGGTAAATTTGTGATCCAGGAAACCCAAACCTGTCCGAGAAGGAGTAGTGTTATTTGCAGAAATGTACTCAGTTGACAACTGAGTACGGTTCTGCAAATAGCAAAAAGGAGCCGTGACAGCTCCAAAAAAAGGATGCATTTACAGGAGGAAGAATGCCAATGACCAAAAATATGGCCATTGGCAATGTTCACCGATGCAAAATAAAATTAAATAACTTTTTTTTTCATCCCGATCTCCGGGGTTTAAGCGTAGCGCAGCGCCGCACAAACACGCTGCACCCTAAAAACCAGAAAATCAATAATTATGATCCACAAATGTGGATTTTATAGCTGATATGAATTTACAATGTAAGTGAATGGAAGGCTGAAGACAACATGGCCACCAAGTAGAGGTTGCTAAGGGGGGAAGCTCAGTCTAAGAGATGTAACCAAGCATTAGTACGCAATCCCATGCAAATGAGGGTTAGGATAGTGAATTGCAAGTTTACATAGCAAATGAGCACAGTCAGTGGAGTGTAGGAGTAGGATAAGTGGAGTAACAGAGTAGAAGATAGGTGACATCATGAGGGGGGCATGTATGAAAGAAGTGAAGCTCATTGGAGCTGAGTGGCATGTGTCAGGTGGCATTTACATATCATTGAAAGAGGTGTGTCAACAGGTAGGCTAGGTAAAGTAAAGAAATCGAAGGTGTATGCTTTGGATAACACCAAAGTTTCTTGCTGAGCATGCATGCGCGCGTGTGTGCGCCAGTAAACCCGAGTAAGTCAGTGTGCACCCGTATTAGCATGTGTGCGCACGTGTAAGCCGGAATAAGCATATGTAAGGCTGTGTAAACAGTTGTACACTCGTTTGCGCCAGTGCGCATGCATTTTGACAAGAATAAGCAAGTTTTAGTCTATGTAAGCATGTGCGCGCATGTGTGAGCTGGTGTGCGGGTGTTTGCGCTTGTGTGCATGGCGCTCCCCCCTGAGGAAACAGAAAGGAAAAAGGAAGCACACCAAATAGTAGGAAGTTACCAGGGAGTACTAGCAGAGCTAGCAGGTGAAAACAATCCGAATCAGGCAATTACACAGGCTGTACACTAGCCCATCCCATCCCAGCACTTAAAACTCTGCAAACAACAGTCCATTATGTCTCTCTCAAGAGACACTGCAACACTGCAGTAAGCTAATAGAAGTGAAAACCGAAAAAGCTTCACTGAGACAAAGAAATGTCAGGGGCTGCCATTGCTGTTATAAGGCGACATATGCAACATGCTGAGGGTGGTGATAATGCAAATGCTGCTGGACAACCCACAGTGAGGAGACAGAGAAGAGTGTACAGGCCCATGGTAAACTACCAGGGGCTACATGAGCTGGAGATAGTGGAGCGCTATAGAGTGGACAGAGACCTCTTGCAGCAAATTATTGAGTTGTGCAGGCCACGCATCACACACAGAACCAACAGAGGGGAACCCATCCCAGTGGAAACCAAGGTATGTGCTGGCCTAAGAATATTAGCAACAGGTACCTTCCAGAGACCAACTGGTGATATGATGGGGATATCACAGGCATCAGCATCCAGGGTACTGCACCAGTTCCTGGATGCCATGTCAGCACATGTCAGTGATCATGTATATTTCCCCAATTCCCATGAGGAATTGGCCAGCAATATGCATCTCTTCCAGCAAATAGCGGAATACCCTGAGGTAGTGGGTGCAATAGACTGCACGCACATATGCATCAAAGAACCAGCCGGTGAGCGGGGTAGGGTCTAATACAACCACAAGGGCTTCCCCTCCATCAACTGCCAGGTTGTGTGTGATGCCCAAGGCATAATACTGAATGTGTGTGCTGGCTGCCCTGGAAGCTACCATGATTCCCATATCTGGCATCTGACGCAGCTGTACCAGACATTTGCCAATAGGGACATCCTACATGGTCACCTAGTGGGGGATGCTGGCTATGCACTGGAGCCGTGGCTGATGACACCCATCAGAAATGCACACACACCTGAACAGGAACACCATAATGAGGCACACGCACAAACCCAAAATGTAATTGAGTGTGTGTTTGGGCTGCTCAAGTCACGGTTTTGGTGTCTGGACACATCTGGTGGAGCCTTGCAGTACTCACCAACTACACGTACCCAAATTGTCATGGTATGTGCTATGCTACATAATATGATCCTGCAAAAACAGCTGCAGCAGGACCAGCATAGGCCTGGGCCAAACAGCCCCCCACCATTGCCAAGGCCATCACAGGCAGAGCATGACTCAGAGGAGGAACAACCTGACCCTGCCCCAGTAGGCAGAAGGAGGCATGCCCAGTATGCTTTGGCCTTGGAAAAGAGACAACGTATAGCACATACACTGGCTCAGTAGGAACCCTGGAAATTATACCTCTCTCTGACTCACACATATAGTAAAAGTGATGCCTAAGTTGACACCACCTGCTTCCAAACATGTATAGGGAGTGTAGTATGTGTATCCGACATAGCCAGCCTTGCAGCACCACCTGAGGCATGATTGGCATGTGTTAAGCAATATAAAGCAGTGATAAACAGCATTTACCACCATGTAGTATATGTAAAGAAAATCGCACACACCAACTAGCACAACTGTGGTCAATGTTGAGTAATATTGGGCAACGTCCAGCACTGTTGGTTAATACTGAGCAATGTTGGAAAAGCTGGGTCTAAGTATATGAAGGTCTCTCCAAACACCATTATATTGGGTGACTTCAACTACCCAAACATTGACTGGGAGCAGTACTCAAGACCCAATACCCTAGGCCAAAGGTTCCTAGAATTTATAAACTCAAATGCTATGGAACAACTAGTCACCACCCCCACAAGAGGGGATAACATACTGGACCTGGTCATCACCAACATGGGGACTCTATGCTCCATAGCAGAGGTATTCCCCTCGATGGTAAGATCGGACCATAAATCAATTCCACTGGATATCCACATCCTGATCCCACCCACAGCCCAGAAAACCACAGTGAAAAACTTCTCAAAAGCTAATGTCACACTTCCAAAACTGAGGTGGAATCCTTCAAGACCCTCAGGCCAGTGGAAAGTATGGCTCAAACTGCAGAATCCTTTATAAATGCATTCTATGGACACCTTCAGGAATGCATGGATCATGCTATCCCAAACAAAACCAAGACCAAATCATCCAAAGGCAGGTGTCCTGCCTGGTGGACCCCAGCCATAAATAAGCTGTACAACAGAAGGAGGATGCTACTACATGATAGAGCAAAATCCCTAAAAGGGAACGCATCTTTGATCAGTACTAGCAAAAAACTATGATCCCTCATAAAATCATCCAAGGCCAGCTTCGAGAGAAAAATTGCACAGGACACTAAAGATAATCACCCGTCCCTCTTTAGTTATGTTAGTAACCTGGGTGGCAACTCCCAGATATGCTCAGAGTTGGTCCAAAATGACAATAAATACACTGAACCCACAGATATTGCCAACATCCTGGTAGACAGGTTCAGTGCACACTTCTACCCCCCTTCCCCCCTTAAAGAGCAAATATCTATCCCAGCAGAGTGATGCCTCCCTGACATTTCAGATGTTCAGGTGAGAGCCACCCTCTCCAGAGCAAAAAACCACAGCATCAATGGGACCAGATGGTGTCCGGGGCTGCGTTCCACATGAACTCCAAGAAGAGCTAAACCCTCACATACAGCTGCTGTTCAATCTCAGCCTTACTACAGGATATGTACCCAAAGAATGGCGTACAGCAACAGTGGTCCCACTGAACAAAGGTGGTGCCTCTACGGACCCTGGAAACTATCACCCCATAAGCCTGACTAGCCCGGTCTGCAAAGCTATGGAGAGGATTATCATGGAACTCATAAACAAAGACATTGGGGATCCTACCCAATTTGGCTTTATTAAGGGCAGATCTTGCCTCTTAAATCTGGTCGATTTCTTTGAAACAGTCACCAAGGCCATTGATGAGGGGAAGGTAGTCCACACGGCCTACCTGGACTGCGCAAAAGCCTTCGACACAATACCCCACTCAGGCATCATAGATAAGCTCTACAGCTTAAATATAAAAATCTATGTCATAAGATGGGTTGCAAACTGGCTCAAGGACAGAACCCACATAGTCAGAATTGCTGGAGCCATGTCAGACTCTAAACCAGTTACAAGTGGTGTTCCCACAAGGCGCAGTGCTGGGACCTCTTGTGTTCGGCATATATTTTTCGGAGGTACAGGTTAACACGGGAGGACTGTGGCTGACCAGGTTTGCAGATGATTGCAAACTGGGAACTATAATTGACTCTCCAGCTGACACAAGCATCCTCCAAAAGGGTCTCATAGAGACAGATAACAGGTGCCAGAGCCATGGCCTAAAGCTAAACGCTAAAAAGTGTATAGTCATACCCTTTGGCAAAAAGAAAGTGCACACAAATTACCACATAGGCGGGAGTCCATTAAGTATGGAAGAAGTAATTAGGGACCTGGGGACCCAAGTTGACAGTAATTTCCCCTTTGACAACCACATTGCCAAAGAGGTTGGAAAGACCTTCTATATAGCCCACCTTATCATGAAAGGATTCACAACTACATCGAGGGAGGTCATTGTGCCCCTTTATTCATCCCTCATCAGACCCATAATTGAATACAATGCCCTATTTGGGATGTACCTTACCTGACACCTGCAGCAACTAGAAAGACCCCAAAAGTACCTCACAAATAGGATCATGGGACTCAAACAGATGCCATATGCTGCTC